>NC_060212.1:168072500-168372500 GCF_021130785.1 Homalodisca vitripennis | reverse complement strand
AGGCCAAGTGCTGACAAAAAACCAATCTATGGACGGCCATATCTCAAAAATGTACGAGCCAATTTTGATCAAACTTTCTGTACACATTCACTACATGGTCTAGTATACTAAAATATAAGCCTCATTCTTAGGCCACGCCTATTTCCGGAGCCACATCGATTTTACGGGCCAAGTGCTGACAAAAACCAATCTATGGACAGCCATATCTCAAAAACGTACGAGCCAATTTTGATACAACTTTCTGTACACATTCACTACATGGTCTAGTATACTAAAATACAAGCCTCATTCTTAGGCCACGCCTATTTCCGGAGCCACATCGATTTTACAGGCCAAGTGCTGACAAAAACCAATCTATGGACGGCCATATCTCAAAAATGTACGAGCCAATTTTGATAAAACTTTTCTGTACACATTCACTACATGGTCTAGTATACTAAAATATAAGCCTCATTCTTAGGCCACGCCTATTTCCGGAGCCACATCGATTTTACAGGCCAAGTGCTGACAAAAACCAATCTATGGACGGCCATATCTCAAAAATGTACGAGCCAAATTTGATAAAACTTTCTGTACACATTCACTACATGGTCTAGTATACTAAAATATAAGCCTCATTCTTAGGCCACGCCGATTTCCGGAGCCACATCGATTTTTACGGGCCAAGTGCTGACAAAAACCAATCTATGGACGGCCCCATATCTCAAAAATGTACGAGCCAATTTTTGATAAAACTTTCTGTACACATTCACTACATGGTCTAGTATACTAAAATACAAGCCTCATTCTTAGGCCCACGCCTATTTCCGGAGGCCACATCGATTTTACAGGCCAAGTGCTGACAAAAAACCAATCTATGGACGGCCATATCTCAAAAATGTACGAGCCAATTTTGATAAAACTTTCTGTACACATTCACTACATGGGCTAGTATACTAAAATATAAGCCTCATTCTTAGGCCACGCCTATTTCCGGAGCCACATCGATTTTACAGGCCAAGTGCTGACAAAAACCAATCTATGGACGGCCATATCTCAAAAATGTACGAGCCAAATTTGATAAAACTTTCTGTACACATTCACTACGTGGTCTAATATACTAAAATATAAGCCTCATTCTTAGGCCACGCCTATTTCCGGAGCTACATCGATTTTACAGGCCAAGTGCTGACAAAAACCAATCTATGGACGGCCATATCTCAAAAATGTACGAGCCAATTTTGATAAAACTTTCTGTACACATTCACTACATGGTCTAGTATACTAAAATATAAGCCTCATTCTTAGGCCACGCCTATTTCCGGAGCTACAATCGATATTACAGGCCAAGTGCTGACAAAAAACCAATCTATGGACGGCCATATCTCAAAAATGTACGAGCCAATTTTGATCAAACTTTCTGTTACACATTCACTACATGGTCTAGTATACTAAAATATAAGCCTCATTCTTAGGCCACGCCTATTTCCGGAGCCACATCGATTTTACGGGCCAAGTGCTGACAAAAAACCAATCTATGGACAGCCATATCTCAAAAACGTACGAGCCAATTTTGATACAACTTTCTGTACACATTCACTACATGGTCTAGTATACTAAAATACAAGCCTCATTCTTAGGCCACGCCTATTTCCGGAGCCACATCGATTTTACAGGCCAAGTGCTGACAAAAAACCAATCTATGGACAGCCATATCTCAAAAATGTACGAGCCAATTTTGATAAAACTTTCTGTACACATTCACTACATGGTCTAGTATACTAAAATATAAGCCTCATTCTTAGGCCACGCCTATTTCCGGAGCTACATCGATTTTACAGGCCAAGTGCTGACAAAAAACCAATCTATGGACGGCCATATCTCAAAAAATGTAACGAGCCAATTTTGATAAAACTTTCTGTACACATTCACTACATGGTCTAGTATACTAAAAATATAAGCCTCATTCTTAGGCCACGCCTATTTCCCGGAGCTACATCGATTTTACAGGCCAAGTGCTGACAAAAAACCAATTCTATGGACGGCCATATCTCAAAAATGTACGAGCTAATTTTGATAAAACTTTCTTTTACACATTCACTACATGGTCTAGTATACTACAATATAAGCCTCATTCTTAGGCCACACCTATTTCCGGAGCCACATCGATTTTACGGGCCAAGTGCTGACAAAAACCAATCTATGGACAGCCATATCTCAAAAACGTACGAGCCAATTTTGATACAACTTTCTGTACACATTCACTACATGGTCTAGTATACTAAAATACAAGCCTCATTCTTAGGCCACGCCTATTTCCGGAGCCACATCGATTTTACAGGCCAAGTGCTGACAAATAACCAATCTATGGACGGCCATATCTCAAAAATGTACGAGCCAATTTTGATTAAAAACTTTCTTTACACATTCACTACATGGTCTAGTATACTAAAATATAAGCCTCATTCTTAGGCCACGCCTATTTCCGGAGCTACATCGATTTTTACAGGCCAAGTGCTGACAAAAACCAATCTATGGACGGCCATATCTCAAAAATGTACGAGCCAATTTTGATAAAACTTTCTTTACACATTCAATACATGGTCTAGTATACTAAAAATACAAGCCTCATTCTTAGGCCACGCCTATTTCCGGAGCCACATCGATTTTTACAGGCCAAGTGCTGACAAAAACCAATCTATGGACGGCCATATCTCAAAAATGTACGAGCCAAATTTGATAAAACTTTCTGTATCATTTCACTACATGGTCTAGTATACTAAAATATAAGCCTCATTCTTAGGCCACGCCGATTTCCGGAGCCACATCGATTTTACGGGCCAAGTGCTGACAAAAAACCAATCTATGGACGGGCCATATCTCAAAAATGTACGAGCCAATTTTGATAAAACTTTCTGTACACATTCACTACATGGTCTAGTATAACTAAAATACAAGCCTCATTCTTAGGCCACGCCTATTTCCGGAGCCACATCGATTTTACAGGCCAAGTGCTGACAAAAACCAATCTATGGACGGCCATATCTCAAAAATGTACGAGCCAATTTTGATAAAACTCTTTCTGTACACATTCACTACATGGGCTAGTATACTAAAATATAAGCCTCATTCTTAGGCCACACGCCTATTTCCGGAAGCCACATCGATTTTACAGGCCAAGTGCTGACAAAAACCAATCTATGGACGGCCATATCTCAAAAAAATGTACGAGCCAAATTTGATAAAACTTTCTGTACACATTCACTACGTGGTCTAATATACTAAAATATAAGCCTCAATTCTTAGGCCACGCCTATTTCCGGAGCTACATCGATTTTACAGGCCAAGTGCTGACAAAAACCAATCTATGGACGGCCATATCTCAAAAATGTACGAGCCAATTTTGATAAAACTTTCTGTACACATTCACTACATGGTTCTAGTATACTAAAAATATAAGCCTCATTCTTAGGCCACGCCTATTTCCGGAGCTACAATCGATATTACAGGCCAAGTGCTGACAAAAACCAATCTATGGACGGCCATATCTCAAAAATGTACGAGCCATTTTTGATCAAACTTTCTGTACACATTCACTACATGGTCTAGTATACTAAAATATAAGCCTCATTCTTAGGCCACGCCTATTTCCGGAGCCACATCGATTTTACGGGCCAAGTGCTGACAAAAACCAATCTATGGACAGCCATATCTCAAAAACGTACGAGCCAATTTTGATACAACTTTCTGTACACATTCACTAACATGGTCTAGTATACTAAAATACAAGCCTCATTCTTAGGCCACGCCTATTTCCGGAGCCACATCGATTTTTACAGGCCAAGTGCTGACAAAAAAACCAATCTATGGACGGCCATATCTCAAAAATGTACGAGCCAATTTTGATAAAACTTTCTGTACACATTCACTACATGGTCTAGTATACTAAAATATAAGCCTCATTCTTAGGCCACGCCTATTTCCGGAGCTACATCGATTTTACAGGCCAAGTGCTGACAAAAACCAATCTATGGACGGCCATATCTCAAAAATGTACGAGCCAATTTTGATAAAACTTTCTGTACACATTTCACTACATGGTCTAGTATACTAAAATATAAGCCTCATTCTTAGGCCACGCCTATTTCCGGAGCTACATCGATTTTACAGGCCAAGTGCTGACAAAAACCAATCTATGGACGGCCATATCTCAAAAATGTACGAGCCAATTTTGATAAAACTTTCTTTACACATTCACTACATGGTCTAGTATAACTACAATATAAGCCTCATTCTTAGGCCACACCTATTTCCGGAGCCCACATCGATTTTACGGGCCAAGTGCTGACAAAAACCAATCTATGGACAGCCATATCTCAAAAACGTACGAGCCAATTTTGATACAACTTTCTGTACACATTCACTACATGGTCTAGTATACTAAAATACAAGCCTCATTCTTAGGCCACGCCTATTTCCGGAGCCACATCGATTTTACAGGCCCAAGTGCTGACAAAAACCAATCTATGGACGGCCATATCTCAAAAATGTACGAGCCAATTTTGATAAAAACTTTCTTTACAACATTCACTACATGGTCTAGTATACTAAAATATAAGCCTCATTCTTAGGCCACGCCTATTTCCGGAGCTACATCGATTTTTACAGGCCAAGTGCTGACAAAAACCAATCTATGGACGGCCATATCTCAAAAATGTACGAGCCAATTTTGATAAAAACTTTCTGTACACATTCACCACATGGTCTAGTATACTAAAATACAAGCCTCATTCTTAGGCCACGCCTATTTCCGGAGCTACATCGATTTTACAGGCCAAGTGCTGACAAAAACCAATCTATGGACGGCCATATCTCAAAAATGTACGAGCCAATTTTGATTAAAACTTTCTTTACACATTCACTACATGGTCTAGTATACTACAATATAAGCCTCATTCTTAGGCCGCGCCTATTTCCGGAGCCACATCGATTTTACGGGCCAAGTGCTGACAAAAACCAATCTATGGACAGCCATATCTCAAAAATGTACGAGCCAATTTTGATAAAAACTTTCTGTACACATTCACTACATGGGCTAGTATACTAAAATATAAGCCTCATTCTTAGGCCACGCCTATTTCCGGAGCCACATCGATTTTACAGGCCAAGTGCTGACAAAAACCAATCTATGGACGGCCATATCTCAAAAATGTACGAGCCAAATTTGATAAAACTTTCTGTACACATTCACTACGTGGTCTAATAATACTAAAAATATAAGCCTCATTCTTAGGCCACGCCTATTTCCGGAGCTACATCGATTTTACAGGCCAAGTGCTGACAAAAACCAATCTATGGACGGCCATATCTCAAAAATGTACGAGCCAATTTTGATAAAACTTTCTGTACACATTCACTACATGGTCTAGTATACTAAAATATAAGCCTCATTCTTAGGCCACGCCTATTTCCGGAGCTACAATCGATATTACAGGCCAAGTGCTGACAAAAACCAATCTATGGACGGCCATATCTCAAAAATGTACGAGCCAATTTTGATACAACTTTCTGTACACATTCACTACATGGTCTAGTATACTAAAATATAAGCCTCATTCTTAGGCCACGCCTATTTCCGGAGTCACATCGATTTTACGGGCCAAGTGCTGACAAAAACCAATTCTATGGACAGCCATATCTCAAAACGTACGAGCCAATTTTGATACAACTTTCTGTACACATTCACTACATGGTCTAGTATACTACAATACAAGCCTCATTCTTAGGCCACGCCTATTTCCGGAGCCACATCGATTTTACAGGCCAAGTGCTGACAAAAAACCAATCTATGGACGGCCATATCTCAAAAAATGTACGAGCCAATTTTGATAAAACTTTCTTTACACATTCACTACATGGTCTAGTATACTAAAATATAAGCCTCATTCTTAGGCCACGCCTATTTCCGGAGCTACATCGATTTTACAGGCCAAGTGCTGACAAAAACCAATCTATGGACGGCCATATCTCAAAAATGTACGAGCCAATTTTTTATTTTATTTTTATATTTATTATTTCTCCATTCTTCGTTTTCGTTTAATCAACCTTATGAATTTCTTTTGTTGAGTTAGAAGTGGCTTTAGATTTGTTTCATAGGCTCCACCCCAAACAAAATATTCCCATTTATTCCCATATCATCCCAATTATTTTTCACATACGATAAAGCTGTATCGTCTGCAAAAGATGTAATATTTCCATTTAAATTTGAATCACAAAGATCATTTATGTAGATTATAAAAAGTACTGGGCCTAAAAACTGACCCTTGAGGTACGCCACATTGTATAAACCCGAAGTCACTAAAAGAATTATTAATTTTGAGACACATTGTTTTTCTCTTTGTTAAATAGCTAACAAACCAATTAATAAATATTCCCCCGAATACCACATCCGTATAACTTTTGTAAAAGAATTGTGTGATCTACAGTATCAAACGCTTTTTTTTAATATCTAAAAATAAACCACTAACTTTCTGCCCTGAATTTATTCCTGTATACACATTATCTATGAAGCTTTTTAATGCTGCTTCAGTATTTAAACCTTTCCTAAAAACCAAATTGATTGTTGCTGAAAAAATTAGTTTTTTCTAGAAATTTAATTAGCTTTTTCTTCATTAACTTTTCAAACACTTTAGCAAAGGTTAGAAAGTAAAGAGATTGGTCTGTAGTTATTACAGTCGGTAATTAGGCCACTCTTATGTAAAGGAATCACTACAGCTGTTTACAGAAGTACTCATAAACTGTGTTTAATTAAATAAACAGTGTTTATTAGGGAATATACTACTCAGTATTTTCAGCGTTAAAAATACTGATTTAAAGTCTTCTAGTATTTTAAAAACGTTACAAATATGAAATACTGATTTTGAGTTCTAGTATTTAAACGTGAACAGTAAGGAAATAATGCTGGTTTCAAGTATCCAGTGTTTGTACTCAGTATCGCCGAGTAAACTTGATTTGTTATGTAATACATCAAATGATAAATTCAAGAATATTGTCATAGCCGGAGATGTTAACATCAATGTTTTGAACAAAGACAGTACATATAGGAATTGTTTTAGTATTTTAAATTCTTATAACTTAGTTTATAAAGTAAATTTTTCCTACTAGAGTTACCTCCGAGTCAGAAACCAGCATAGATAAACTTCCTTACTAATATTACAACTGAGAAATTAAAAACATCTGGCCTTATAACATGTATATTCATTATGGCATTTGGCCTATAAAGTTATTGTGGCTCCGGAAATAGGCGTGGCCTAAGAATGAGGCTTGTAATTTAGTATAGTAGACCATGTAGTGAATGTGTACAGAAAGTTTTATCAAAATTGGCTCGTACGTTTTTGAGATATGGCTGTCCATAGATTGGTTTTTGTCAGCACTTGGCCTGTAAAATCGACGTGGCTCCGGAAATAGGCGTGGCCTAAGAATGAGGCTTATATTTTAGTATACTAGACCATGTAGTGAATGATGTACAGAAAGTTTTTATCAAAATTGGCTCGTACATTTTTGAGATATGGCCGTCCATAGATTGGTTTTTGTCAGCACTTAGCCTGTAAAATCGATGTGGCTCCGGAAATAGGCGTGGCCTAAGAATGAGGCTTATATTTTAGTAATACTAGACCATGTAGTGAATGTGTACAGAAAGTTTTATCAAAATCGGCTCGTACATTTTTGAGATATGGCCGTCCATAGATTGGTTTTTGTCAGCACTTGGCCTGTAAAATCGATGTAGCTCCGGAAATAGGCGTGGCCTAAGAATGAGGCTTATATTTTAGTAATACTAGACCATGTAGTGAATGTGTACAGAAAGTTTTATATCAAAATTGGCTCGTACATTTTTGAGATATGGCCGTCCATAGATTGGTTTTTGTCAGCACTTGGCCCGTAAAATCGATGTGGCTCCGGAAATAGGCGTGGCCTAAGAATGAGGCTTATTTTTTAGTATACTAGACCATATAGTGAATGTGTACAGAAAGTTTTATCAAAATTGGCTCGTACGTTTTTGAGATATGGCCCGTCCATAGATTGGTTTTTGTCAGCACTTGGCCTGTAAAATCGATGTGGCTCCGGAAATAGGCGTGGCCTAAGAATGAGGCTTATATTTTAGTATACTAGACCATGTAGTGAATGTGTACAGAAAGTTTGATCAAAAATTGGCTCGTACATTTTTGAGATATGGCCGTCCATAGATTGGTTTTTTTGTCAGCACTTGGCCTGTAAAATCGATGTGGCTCCGGAAATAGGCGTGGCCTAAGAATGAGGCTTGTATTTTAGTATACTAGACCATGTATTGAATGTGTACAGAAAGTTTTATCAAAATTGGCTCGTACATTTTGAGATATGGCCGTCCATAGATTGGTTTTTGTCAGCACTTGGCCCGTAAAAATCGATGTGGCTCCGGAAATAGGCGTGGCCTAAGAATGAGGCTTATATTTTAGTATACTAGACCATGTAGTGAATGTGTACAGAAAGTTTTATCAAAATTGGCTCGTACGTTTTTGAGATATGGCCGTCCATAGATTGGTTTTTGTCAGCACTTGGCCTGTAAAATCGATGTGGCTCCGGAAATAGGCGTGGCCTAAGAATGAGGCTTATATTTTAGTATACTAGACCATGTAGTGAATGTGTACAGAAAGTTTTATCAAAATTGGCTCGTACGTTTTTGAGATATGGGCCGTCCATAGATTGGTTTTTGTCAGCACTTGGCCTGTAAAATCGATGTGGCTCCGGAAATAGGCGTGGCCTAAGAATGAGGGCTTATATTTTAGTATACTAGACCATGTAGTGAATGTGTACAGAAAGTTTTATTCAAAATTGGCTCGTACATTTTTGAGATATTGGCCGTCCATAGGATTGGTTTTTGTCAGCACTTGGCCTGTAAAATCGATGTGGGCTCCGGAAATAGGCGTGGCCTAAGAAATGAGGCTTGTATTTTAGTATACTAGACCATGTATTGAATGTGTACAGAAAAGTTTTATCAAAATTGGCTCGTACATTTTTGAGATATGGCCGTCCATGAGATTGGTTTTTTTTGTCAGCACTTGGCCCGTAAAAATCGATGTGGCTCCGGAAATAGGCGTGGCCTAAGAATGAGGCTTATATTTTAGTATACTAGGACCATGTAGTGAATGTGTACAGAAAGTTTTATCAAAATTGGCTCGTACGTTTTTGAGATATGGCCGTCCATAGATTGGTTTTTTGTCAGCACTTGGCCTGTAAAATCGATGTGGCTCCGGAAATAGGCGTGGCCTAAGAATGAGGCTTATATTTTAGTATACTAGACCATGTAGTGAATGTGTACAGAAAGTTTTATCAAAATTGGCTCGTACATTTTTGAGATATGGCCGTCCATAGATTGGTTTTTGTCAGCACTTGGCCTGTAAAATCGATGTGGCTCCGGAAATAGGCGTGGCCTAAGAATGAGGCTTGTATTTTAGTATACTAGACCATGTATTGAATGTGTACAGAAAGTTTTATCAAAATTGGCTCGTACATTTTTTGAGATTATGGCCGTCCATAGATTGGTTTTTGTCAGCACTTGGCCTGTAAAATCGATGTGGCTCCGGAAATAGGCGTGGGCCTAAGAATGAGGCTTGTATTTTAGTATACTAGACCATGTAGTGAATGTGTACAGAAAGTTTTATCAAAATTGGCTCGTACATTTTTGAGATATGGCCGTCCATAGATTGGTTTTTGTCAGCACTTGGCCTGTAAATCGATGTAGCTCCGGAAATAGGCGTGGCCTAAGAATGAGGCTTGTTTTTTAGTATAGTAGACCATGTAGTGAGTGTGTGTAGAAAGTTTTATCAAAATTGGTTTGTACGTTTTTAAGGTATGGGCCCTTTTTATAGGGTTTCTCAAAACTTGCCTTTTAATTGAGTATAGTCTTGAAAAATTGCGGCTATAAAAGGGGATTATTATCATAAAAGTACTGTTTGTTCATTATTAAAATCTTTATTTGTAGTACTTATCATCACGTTATTAATTAAATATATATTTTGTATGGTTTGAGTTGATGAAACTAGGTTAGGATTCATTTAGGAACTAGTTTCCCGGTACTCGTTCTTTTTATGGATGGAATCTATGGCCAGTTTCACGTCGGTAAAATAATATTGTTTAGCACAATCTTAAAAGCATATAACGTAAGTGGGTTCGACATTATTGTTCTAAATTTAATAAAATGGGTAGGGTACGATAAGCGGACCCGGTTTTTTATATTGAAGAATATAGTCATCGATACCTAATATTCGAATCTCAAATCCTAGACTATCAATCGATATAAAAGTACCTATAGTCCTCAATAACAATCATATGTTTTAAATTAAAATATGAATTTAATATTTACAGTGATCAAACAAATTATTATAACCAAAATTAGGAAAACTGAAGACTACCATATTTACTCCTCTGAGAGTTACAGTTGTTTCTTTCCCACAAATTTCACATAATGAGTTTTTTGGTACGAGTCCAACATGTTGAAGCCACGAAAAAGCAACGTCGAGTAGTTTTCTAAAATTGACTGCCATGTTTAATAACCAGAATTACTTATGTAAAATTGAAATATTATCTGATGTGTATTATTTTAGAGTGTTTACAGCAGTGCTGTTGATATATATTATTTCAGTAATAGTTCAAAATAATCAGTATCGATTGATTATATCGATGGTTATGATTAAGTAATATTGTTTGCCAATTTCGATATAAAAAAAAACCGGGTCCGCTTATCGTACCCTACCCAATAAAACAAAATAAAATCTTTTGCATATCCTAGTTAGTATTAAAGTAATTGTTATGATTGTAAGTTAACCTATTGGTTGCTGCTGACTGACGTTACACCATCTTTGTATATGTAAACTAACAATCAAGCTGAAATCAGGGGAATTTGCCACAAAAAAGACATTTTTGTTAAATTAGACCTTCTAAGAATAAAAGTTCATATCATCCTGACACAAGTGCCTCTGGCCATCAGCGCGGGGCTGCACAACTACAGAGGCGATGATCTTACGATATTTTTCTCACAAGTTGTCAAGACACGTTTAGGCTGCAGTATAAAGTGGCCACCAACGCAATCGGATGATGATTATCGAATTATGTGGAATCATAGATATTCATGACCATCTAAAGGACTGAAAGCAAAACGTCTGACCAAATAACGTAATAGACATTTCAAAGAACAATATGGTGTGGCTAGTTTTCAATATTAGAAAATAATGTATAAATATTCATATAATTTACAAATTAAAATATAATATAAAATTAATATAATTAAAAGAAAACAATAACATTTACATACATTATGTATTTTCAAGGATAAACGTGACTGTTTGTGAAACAAAGAAGACATGTACGTCACTGTTCTTGCCGCTATTAGTCAAGAACTAAACAAATATTTTGAATTAATTTTCAAACACGTTTTGGTACTTTGGGATTATAGCCTACCGACCACACCATTATGACGAACTCAAAAATATAAATTTATAGAAACAAACATGATAGAACGAAAAAGCAACTTTTTAATTAAAAAATTACAAGCATTACCAGGTATTGTTGTCGCTGTTAGCTTATCTTTCTCGAGAATACCGATTACGGCAGGCCGCGCGGCATCACATGATTATTTAAGTTTTTTGCACAGTACATAATTGCCTTTCCATTACAATTCAATTTGTATTTCTGATCAGCCCCTCTAGAATTTGGTATTTTACTGATAGGTACTATCTCGAGGGATGTTTTTCTTTAGTTGACATCAGCGCGGGGCTGCCGAAGCCCGTGCGATGGCCGGAGGCACTCGCATTTTGGGTGGCAGAGTGTGATCAAGAATAAAAACAAGTTTAGAGTGTTTTTTTCAATAAAGAGTTTAGTTTTTGTTTGGTAATGTTTGTTTTTGTTGAATTTTGTGTTTGGAGAAATGTAGGGGTAAAACACGGAAGTACAACAAAGCGACGCGACTCTGCAATCACGTTATCTACTAGACCGCTCGACTTTAACCTCTGTCTGAGGATGGGGAGGGGTTTGCGATAAGACAATTCCTGTGTTTTATATTGACGAAATATTGTTCTACGCTAATCTAGTAATCAGTAGAAGCAAAATGTGAAATAACGTTTAATGTCTGGGTGTGGTCGGTATAATCCCAAAGTACCCACGTTTTTACTTTGAATACATTTTGAATGATGATCTCGAGCTGAATTACGTTTTAGGCTTTAAAAATGTTAATATAGAGAAACTATACTTTTCTATGTAAAAGAAATGTATTTGTTTCAAATTACACAAAATAACTAAACTTTATTTAACGTCTGTTTGAGCAGCATGCTACTTACGATTACTTTAGCTAATCTGATAGGTTTTGCTATTTTTTATAAGATTATAAAATATGAAACAATTTGAATCTAACATGTTATTGTTGTAACCGTCGCAAAAATGTATGTAACAGTTATTTTTAGACTTACCTTATTATATAATTTCTATGTTACTAACCAGCTGATAAAGCTGCACAAACACTACGTGCAGTGAAATATCAGTTAGGTTTACCAACTATCAAAATAGTATAGCAAAAATTATATTCAAAGAAACATAAAAAACAGGGTTTTAGAACTATTTGTTTAAACACACAAGGAAAGTATAAAATATATGGTATTTTTTAATCAATAAAAACCTACTTTCCTTTGATAAGTAAAAGATGGGTCGTTGTATTTAAAAAAATTAACCTAAACCCAACAGCTCTTTCTATCTTTTCATGAATAATTTTTCATTATAATATTTGAAAAAACTAGAAGAAATTTCATTTTTAAACGTTTTATTATAGTTACTATTGACAGAGCTGTGAGAGTTTAAAATTTTTAACCAAACACAGTTTTTTTGAGCTTAGCGAGTGTACGAAGCAACCAATAAAATTACCTTAACCACATTGATGGTCCTTTTATCACGCACAACTTTGTCTGTTTAATTTGTGCCATATCTCTTATATTTTCCAAGATCCCTTCAGTGTGCATACAATTTGGAACACACTGTATATATACTTCCAATAAAGATTGATTCACAAAAAGTATTTGCTAATTTAATATTACCGAACCTGGATCTCTCACTTGCTGTTTATAAACCACCACAGAGCCTATGTATATGTTAATCCACATACTAGGCCTATGTATGAGTAGTGTTAAGTTAGGTTATACATAAAATATATGTATAATGACATATACATTTTTAAATTTTGAAGTAGCTATAACACTTTATTTACTTTTAGATTATAAAAATAACTTTAGATTAATTCATAATTAAATTGTCAGAATATTGCAGTATTTTTTAATTTTTATAGCCTCTAAAGAACTCTTTAATAACACATTTTTATAATGTTACAGGTTAATAATGCTTGGAGAAACAAGGCTGGTGAAAAATTAGCAGTAAGTAAATTTTGTTTACGACATACCATTGTTGATCTCATAATACATAAAATGAACTTAAATTAATATTTTCAACTCTGTAGTAATAAGCTGTGGAATCTTAATCTGTTTTAAATTTGCCTCTGTATTGAATGCTAATTGGTCACTCATGCATTGGATAATACATAAAGTACATCTGATTTGGAAGCAAGGTGAAATTAACTTAGCCGTTTATAAGTAAGTTTGATTTCTAATTAAAGTATCAGCAACTGTAATCTAAAATTATTTTTTTATGCTATATTTTAACTTTTTTAAATTAACCTAGTAGTTTTTCTCCAGTTTTTTATGAGTAAATCTGGTAATAATTCAATGATTAATGGACCATAATTAATAATCAAGTATAAGTTTAAAGTTGTTTTTATCATTAATTTGAATTAGTTTTTAGGTTTAATAACTTGTGTATTGGTTTTGTGTATAAAAATTACATTTACGTACTGTATTGTGAAGATTATGTATAGTAAATTTATTAGGTATTATGCCACTTTGCATTAAACCTAATCCTACCCACAATGTGTTGTTTTGTTTTGAAGTAGTGAAATGGAAATAGTGGCTGACAAGATAACTCTCGCCAAGTATTCTGTAGTTTGTATAGGGTTGTTCCGATACAAGCAAAGTATTGATACCAAGTACATTTGGTCTCGATACTCTTGTTTCGACACTTACTTGGTATAGAATTATATGAGTAGTTTTACCTGTTGTTAGTGTTACTTAAAATCCTAAACACTTTCGTACTTGCAACTTGAATTATTTTTATAGTAGATTGCCATATTTGAGTTGTTGGCCAAGAGTAAGTTTAAAAAATGGCTCCAAAGAAAACTCTTAATAAACCCCCTTGTACAATGGAAGGAGGGTATCTATGGGGTATGTTTTCCCGGGGTTGTACAAAGAAAACTCTTAATAAACCCCCTTGTACAATGGAAGGAGGGTATCTATGAGGTATGTTTGCCCGGGGTTGTACAAAGAAAACTCTTAATAAACCCCCTTGTACAATGGAAGGAGGGTATCTATGAGGTATGTTTTCCCGGGGTTGTACAAAGAAACCAGAAAATTTCTCTTGATTATTGCATCCTCTGTGTCTTGTGAAAGGTTATTCTCCAAAGCTGGTGGTAAAGTAACTGAAACAAGGAATAGGCTTTCAAGCAAGCACTTTTCTTTCTCAGAGTGTTGCCAGCCGATGAATGGTTCAAATAATTTATATGTTAAATTAATATTTTTAAATGATTATAAATATAATTTACAACTTAAAGGTTAATATTACTGAATACAATGTTTTAAAGAAATCTGTAAAATAATTTTTGCCCCTCTACTCCTTTATAGTTTCACTAATTGTTAAGGTGTTTTCCTCACAATGACATGCACTACACCAACTGTTAGTTGGATAAATTAATGTCTTTAACCTTAAACTAATATTAATAATTCTTTGGGGTTGTTGTTTAATATAGTGTCTTAGAAACAGTATGAAGACAACTCCGTAACACGAAATTTACCACGAATGACTACAGACGTGGATTGATTCGTTGTACTCGATATTATCAAGTATCAATACTTTTCATCCAATACCTGAGTAGTATCGAGTACTTTTTTACCGATACTGATACAAGTACGAGTATCAATACTTTCGTGGTATCGGAACAACCCTAAGGGTGTACAATTCTGTGTGTACGTGTGTGACTATGTAGTTGGCATCTGTCTAGAATCAAGAATCAAGAATCAAGAAGTTTATTAGCCATTGGTCACAACAATATGAAATAGGCATCGTCAAAATATACAGCACTGATATTTACAACAACAAAATTAGTTATTACAATATTGTACTATAATTATACTAATTTTTATGACCAAGTAACAGGTTTAATATAATCTATGAAGAGTGTGCACATGGTTTGTTAATTACGTTATAGCTAATACAGTATAGAAAAATCAGAAATCTACAAATCAAACTAATCACAAAATGATATTTATGTCAGAATCTAAAAATTCTTTTAAAGAGTAGAATGGATTGCATATGAACCAGTTACTTATCTTTAGTTTAAAAATATTGAAAGGAGTCATTGTAGCAGATGCAGGCAGCTTATTATAAAAAGTTATGCAATTGAATTTAAAAGAGTTGCCGGTTTTGTCTAAGAACGGATGTATTTACATCTCTCTGGAATTGTGTATTTCATTGTTGTAGTCCTTCTTTCTTATAAATCGGTGTACTTAGTTTCTTATCATCATTCACATTTAAATAAAACTTTGTTGCCATTAAAACATTACTGAAACTGCATGCTTAATAAATGACAGTGGTGAAATGTGACTAGGTATGTCATTAAGAATCAGCCAGATGAAGGTGAACACAAACAAACATAAAATTTATCGTAGAATCATGTATTGTTTTATTTCTACAAGAGCTTTTGTTATTATGTTGAAAGTCTACGTCTGAATCTGTCAAGAATATTAAATTCTGTCTTACAGGAAATGTTACTTGGTTCCCAACTGAGAAAAACCAGCCATATAAGGATATTGTTTGTGTTACAGGATTATTTATCATATCGACATAATCACTCTCATAACCCCAACCTACAAGTGTCCAATCCTGAAGCTCAATGCAGTGACTTCTTAAATTCTCCTCTGGATGAAGTAGTTGCTGCTCATTTAAGGTGATGATTATTATAGTACTTTTTAAATTACTCTATTTATGATAGATGGTCTATTAATTATTCAATGATTGTTCTCGCATTCAATTACTATGTTAATTTAATACACATTTTATTTTTTTAGAGTGCAGGAAAAAGTATTGTGACTGTCCAAAAGATGGAGTTTTGCTTTATTAAACAATATTTTTTTTGGAACCATTTGAGTAAAAAAAATGGGTATTTTTAATGTCTCGTAAGCATATGTCGTGATTAAACTACCCAACTGGTTTTGTCCAAATTGAGAATACGTATATAGTCAGGAAAACTCAATTATATCTTTTTATTTTTGAAGTTTTATATTTCTTTTTAATACTTAAATCATAATTAACTGATTAACAATTTCCAAATGAAATTGTATAACCATCATATGTAATGTAATGGTTAATACTTAACTCTTTATAAGCTAAATATGCCAAACTTTATCTAGCTAATTTATAATTATATTAAGACATTAATATCTCACTTTACATTCAAAAGTGTACATACATTTGGTCAATTTGGTTTGATGAAATTAAGAGTTTTTAAGTCTAATTAAAAATATCTTAAGCAATGTTTTACATTTACACAGTTTTGATTTTATAATTTTTATCATGTTTCTGGTATAATCCTTTTAAGGCCAATTAAAAAAAAAATTTTCATTAAAAATTATTGTATCTTTTAACTACTTCGTTACTTGGTTTTCAAACTAAAAAAATGGGGGTTTTACTATCTATTACAACTTTTAAAAGTGAATAAAAAAATAAAGTGGGAGTAAATGATTTAATACTATTTTAGTTTCTCTAAGTTATAATAAATACTGAACATTGCTTTATAGTATTTATACATACATAATCATAAATCAAATTTGTTTGTTAGCATAATTAAACAAATCCTAAGTTCTTATATGTTATAGAAATGAAATAATGACAGTTGATGTGAAAGTTACATTAGTTTATTGTGTGTTAGGAGTTAAATAACTTCTAAGCTGAAAACATCAATGTGTTTCATGTATTGTGAAGATTGTATGTTTCATATAAGGATTTTCAGCCTTACAGCATTTGGATTTATAATAAACCTGTAAAAGTAGATGACAGGTGTCTATTACTGCAGTTGGCTGCTAACCTCAATTTGTCAGTATGTGTCTATTATGGCCTTAAAAGGGTTGAAACAAGAAAGGATCTCTTAGTAATTTTGACATAAAAATTGTTACGTATCAATCACAATGTTTAGTAACTATATAAATTATTAATGGTTTTACTATGTATTTTTATTAATATTTTTATGTGAAAATCAAGACAAATAAATATATGTTTAGCGTAATAATTGATGAACAGGTCAGAATAAATTTGCATGGATGTCTTATTCATTAGGTTTATATTGAAAAATTTGATAATTCGAAAATTATTAATTTACAGTGATTTTTTTCATACTTTTGAATTTCTTCACATAAAGCTGTCCTCAGCTAGCAAATGCAGTTAATAAACTCTGTTTTTATTCATAGCATATTTATGAACATTTTCAAGAAACAGGTTAACTAGTGCTATGATAGTTGCCATAAAATTAAATGAGGTTTCAAGTAAAAATTTGTATAACTCTGTATAGTTCCTTTTTGCAAAAGAATTAGAGCCTTTCTAAATTATGATTGTAGAACTGGTCTTAAACAAGTAATAACTAAATTGATCTTGCAACTTGAGTGATAAGATGTGAAATGTTCTAGATGTATAAATGAGATGAAGAAAAAGAACTATAACAGTGCATATGAGCATCAGACAGTGTTGGTGCAGAACCTGACCAAAGTCTTCCAGGGTCTGCGGGACGAGAACTGGCTGCTGCCGGCCGTTAATGGTGTGTGCCTGGAACTGCGGATGGTGGCTACACACCTCATGAAACAGCCAGGCACTGGTACTAAGCCCCTGGAAAAAGCTGCAGAGTGTCTCATGGCGTGCTTTCGGATATGTACTGCAGATAAGTTAGTGCTGAGTACAGAAAATTGTTATAAATATTTAGTAATTCACAACTCTTATTTTCCTCACGTTTCTTGTCAGCAAGCAAGTAATAATTGAAAATTGAGAACAATTATACTCCTTTATATCCGTAATATTTTTTAGTGTATGTTGTTTTCTAATTTCTCTAAAAATCACCCCCACTGATGGATTTAAATGTCTGGGGATACAAAGATCTTCAACAATCCAAAGCTTTTAAAACGTGAACCTCAGCTCTTTCACTGATTTTGGTAAACTGTTTAAAAAGGTGATGTCTGCCTTTGATGTTAGGTTTTCATGTGCATAGGCACCACTGGTGTTATTTTGTAAAGGTTGTAAACTTTTTCGAATACCTTATAAACTCAACACAAGGGTTTGTACATTCTTGGGGTAAAATCTATATAACAGTTTCACTGTACAGATAACTGATCATATTTAGTTACTATTAAAGACATAGGACTCATTAATTAATTTGTTGAATACTACATAACAATAACTCAATAATGAATACTTACCCTGAAAGATTCAAAGTGGATCTATTCTGAGCATTTACATAATGAATGTTTTATAGCTAGGAGCAAGTTTGATTTTGTTACATGGATTGTGAGATTCTTGTATGAGATAGATTCTCATGTGATGCTCTATCTACAGATCTTTGGTTCTAAGCTATCTTGAGTATGTACAAGCAATTCTTTTTGTGGACGGTCTGGAAGTTTGTAGAATTAGGTAAAGTAAACATGCAAAAGGAACTCAGTTTGACTGACTTGTTTTTTATAGAGTTCCGGATGGTTATGATGTATCAGCATGACAGATATCCTAGTGATCATTTTCATTTGCTCTATTTTTGGGTGTGTTACTCAGAAGTTAGATGTAATGGCATTGCAAACAATTTTGTAAATTTGGATTCTATTTTGTAATAACTGGCGAATTTTAAAGATCTTGTGAATGTCATGTAAGCTGTGAGTGTGTAACTAATCCTCATACTTAGTTTTAAGATTTCTTTTTTCGTGTGTGTACTTAGGTCTTAGGGCTGATTTGGACACTTGATACTGTGAGAGTGTTTCGTCTACTAGTTATTGGGAGGATAGGTATAACCTTCTATACACATACTAACTCATTCTCTCCTTGTGTTCATTAATTGAACTCAATTATTTTAATGAACTGTTAACCTTTATAACCAGTGGCAATTTCCATAAGTTGCAATTTTAAGATCACAAATCATAATACATGTATTTATTTAGACACTAGTTATTAATAAATGCATGACTGTGCAAAAAGCTTCCACCAACATTTATTTTGTCAACATTATCTACTTGATCTTGAGTGCCAGATATACATTGTGAACAAAATTGTATCTTATTCAATCCAAAAAGTGTTACAGCTCCTCTGATTGTATGTAATCCCCAATGAATTATTTTATTTAACTGATCAATGTATTTAAAATCAATAAGATAATTTTAATATTTTAACATAAAAAACACTTTTTGTTTTATTTCCTCTGAACATAGCTAATTAAATTCATCTCTTTTTTCTGTCTTTCCTTGATGGTCAATGGCCTGTGCAAGGATCTTATCAAACAGAAGTTCAAAAGTACTAGTAAAAAGTGCAAGAGTGATAGGATCTAACCTGAGTTTTCTGTAACTCAGATTCAAAGTACAATCTGACTTTACAGCCACCACCTATTTGAATATGCTGAAGACCACCTATTGTATGAGCAGCAATTTTGGAAAAAAGCTTATCACAATATTTTCCTTGGAAGCTCAAATTATTAAAGTATGTGTTTAATAAATACTATCTCCAATGTTCTTAAACTATTTGACTTGTTTAACACATTACTATATCAAGTATTGTATATTTATAATTGTAACCCCTTACGTTAGATCTATATTTATTATTATGTTACAAAGAGTAGACTACATTAACAAATCTTTGGTTGTAGTCGAACATCAGAACATGATACCAAGAAGTGGGGGATGATGTCTCTTGTAAACCAATTGTTTAAAGTTTACTTTCGTATCAATAAACTGCATCTGATGAAGCCATTGATAAGAGCAATCGACTCGTCACCCTTGAAAGACAGGTTTTCATTGAGCCAACAGATCACCTACAGGTACTTTGTCGGCAGAATGGCAATGTTCTACAGTGATTATTCTACAGGTAATATGTTGTGCCGTTATTTCTTTTCATACAAATTTGTAATACTCTCTTATAGTCTAAATTTCTCAAAAATTAGAATTCTATTATATTTCAGAAGAATTAAATAGATTCTGTAATTTCTTTATTTGATATAATTTCTTCTCAACTTTAATTTATGTACAGCAAGGATTTCAGAAGAATGAGGATCAGCTGATAAGGTCAAAAACACATTACTTTAGTGAATATACCTTATCAGACTTAGGTCAGTTAGAAGAGTGCCACGTGTCATTTTGATCTGTCACTTTAGTCTCATGTTCTCATATAAGACGAGTGAGACAAATTTTCCATTGCGGTTAAAACAAAAAGCAGTAATTCAGTTCCTTGCCATAGAAATTCATCAACGATTACAAATGAGTATGGTGATGAAACTATGGATATTAGTTGTGTTAGAAAGTGGTTTTTAAGAGCTAAAAGTTTGGAACATGAAAAATTAAATGTGGAGGATGCTTCTCAATCTAACCATCGAGAGATTGTGACAACATATGAAAATCAGTCTCATGTTGATCTGCTTATTTGGGAAAATTAACAAATCTTGAACATAACATTGAACATTGCCTGAGACGAATAGAACAACAAGAAATTGCCTCTCTTCTTTATATCTCTAAAGAACAAGTTAGTCAAATGGTTCACAACTTAGGGTACGGTGCTCTTTGGGTGCTGACAATGCTTACTCCTGAAATGAAAGCTTGGCGTCTTCAAAGTAGATGACAAATCGTCACTAAAATGAAAACGAAGGAAATGATTTTTGTGTAACGTCACAACTGGAGATGAAACCTGGTTTTATTATTAGATCTGGAGGAAAATTCAATTGAAGAAGTACAAACACAGAGGAGACACATACTCTATGAAAGTTAAAAGTTATGCAAGGGCCAGAAAGCTTGTGCTGACCTTTCTTCAGGATTCACAAGGTATGATTATGGCCGAATACTTACCACGTGGTCAAACCATCAATTCTAATATCTACTGTGAGAAACTTGAGAAGCTTAAAAACAGGATTGGATGAATTTGACCAGAGTGCACGAAATTCTTATTGTAACATAATGCATAACCCCATTGGAGCCGACAAACATGGAAAGATTCAGCAATGGAGCGTATCCAACCTTACAGTTCAGGTTTAGCTTGATGTGACTTCTGCATACAAGTTTAAGTCATGGCATCCACCTCTTATAATGGAAATGGTAGAATGAAGTAGATGATGGTCTTTGGATCGATAGTTTCTGTATTTCTAATGATAATGTTATTTCTATCAGACAATAATATTATTAATATTATTATTATGACAATTCCTAATTTACAATTTGCATAAAATATGGAAAATAATTGTCTTGCTGTTCTTTGTGTGTGTGCACATTTGTGTCTATAGATTTATATGTATATACATTGTTATTAATGAATAACTGTTCTTTCTCTTTCAGCTAACGAGTACTTAACATATGCTTTTACTGAGTGCCATGTAATGTCAAAGAAGAACAAAAGATGGATTTTGTTGAATTTAGTTCCTGTTAAAATTCTATTGGTAAGTTAAAAAAATATTTTAATAGTCAAACATACAATACCACACATAATAATAATAATAATAATAATACTCTTTATTGCAGGAAACAATTAACAATAATTGTATTGCAAGCGTCATATAGAAATAAAAGTCCTAATCTAATAACTAACACAATTAATTTTAATTCTGAGTAAAAAAAATATTGTCATGAATGTCACTGTCATATAACCATCCAAACATTTAGTTTTGATAGTAATAAAGCTGAACAATACACTATAATTATTAAACAACAATAAGAGACAAATTTCCACTGCCTCTTTGATATTAATTGAGAAAATCTGAGATAAGGCTAAATTGAACACCATAAGTAATTTATACTATGCAGAAAGCGTATCAAAACATGTTGTTAGGTTCTGTTAATATTACATCAATTGCTGAATGAGGCATGGGCATTCAGCCATTCCATATTCAGTCAATATTAACACTAACAGTTCGAACTTCAGTAACTACAGTAGTTAGATTTCATGTGATTTACCAGATAAATTTTGTTCATATCTATTTAATTAGGATTTTCCCTTTCAACAGTAGTTTATTTAAAAATTGAAAAGGATTATTCGTAAGATGTATTTACAAAGTGAAGTTAAATATTAGATTAATTAATGTTGAGTTGAGTGTATTTAGGTTAATTAGTGTTAAGTTGAGTGTATTTATGTATCAGTTTTGTATTGGTCTTCAGTTTTCATCAGATTTACAAAATTTCTCCCAAAATACTCTTTAATAGTGTACAAGGTATTTTGTAGCAACCACTTCTTTACTTCACTCTTTAAACTATTTGCTTTACACTTCTCGAGCTCTTCTGGTAAATGATTCCTTAGCTTTATTTCCATGTATAAATGTTACTGCCTCCAGGGTATACAGTGCTACAACCATTAGTATTGATAAATTGATAAAGGATGGATGACAACACACTAAGATGTGTTGTAAGTTGCCTGTTAAATTTTCCCCACACTAAGAGACCATAGCGAAGATGAGTTGCAAACATCAGTATGCTGATTTAGCAGTGGCTGCCACTTATTTTTGTTAGTCCTTTTATAATATAGATCTCAGTATCAGTTTCTACTTAGATTGTCAATATGCTGTGTCCAGCTTAGCTTGTCAATACGCTGTGTCCAGCTTAGATTGTCAATACGCTGTGTCCAGCTTAGCTTGTCAATACGCTGTGTCCAGCTTAGATTGTCAATACGCTGTGTCCAGCTTAGATTGTCAATACGCTGTGTCCAGCTTAGCTTGTCAATACGCTGTGTCCAGCTTAGATTGTCAATACGCTGTGTCCAGCTTAGATTGTCAATACGCTGTGTCCAGCTTAGATTGTCAATACGCTGTGTCCAGCTTAGCTTGTCAATACGCTGTGTCCAGCTTAGATTGTCAATACGCTGTGTCCAGCTTAGATTGTCAATACGCTGTGTCCAGCTTAGATTGTCAATACGCTGTGTCCAGCTTAGATTGTCAATACGCTGTGTCCAGCTTAGATTGTCAATACGCTGTGTCCAGCTTAGATTGTCAATACGCTGTGTCCAGCTTAGCTTGTCAATACGCTGTGTCCAGCTTAGATTGTCAATACGCTGTGTCCAGCTTAGATTGTCAATACGCTGTGTCCAGCTTAGATTGTCAATACGCTGTGTCCAGCTTAGATTGTCAATACGCTGTGTCCAGCTTAGCTTGTCAATACGCTGTGTCCAGCTTAGCTTGTCAATACGCTGTGTCCAGCTTAGCTTGTCAATACGCTGTGTCCAGCTTAGATTGTCAATACGCTGTGTCCAGCTTAGATTGTCAATACGCTGTGTCCAGCTTAGCTTGTCAATACGCTGTGTCCAGCTTAGATTGTCAATACGCTGTGTCCAGCTTAGCTTGTCAATACGCTGTGTCCAGCTTAGCTTGTCAATACGCTGTGTCCAGCTTAGATTGTCAATACGCTGTGTCCAGCTTAGATTGTCAATACGCTGTGTCCAGCTTAGATTGTCAATACGCTGTGTCCAGCTTAGCTTGTCAATACGCTGTGTCCAGCTTAGCTTGTCAATACGCTGTGTCCAGCTTAGATTGTCAATACGCTGTGTCCAGCTTAGATTGTCAATACGCTGTGTCCAGCTTAGATTGTCAATACGCGGTGTCCAGCTTAGATTGTCAATACGCGGTGTCCAGCTTAGATTGTCAATACGCTGTGTCCAGCTTAGATTGTCAATACGCTGTGTCCAGCTTAGATTGTCAATACGCTGTGTCCAGCTTAGATTGTCAATACGCTGTGTCCAGCTTAGATTGTCAATACGCTGTGTCCAGCTTAGATTGTCAATACGCTGTGTCCAGCTTAGATTGTCAATATGTTGTGTCCAGCATAGCTTTTTATCTATAATTCCCAAGTATCTGTTGCCACCTTAACACTAGGAAAATGAGCTGATCCTTTTTGCTGCCCGTTATGTTTTGCTGAGTCTTAGTTTCATTGACTACCACTTTGTTATTTTGGCAATACTGCATAGCCATGTTCATTGCAATGCATGAATGGATCTCTAGTTGTTCTGCAGATTTTTCAGACAGAAGTAAGACTGTGCCATCAGCATACATTAAGGTTGTGTTGAATTCTTCCAGATACTTTAGTAAACATTAGTAAAAAAGTGAAAGACAGGCTCTAGGACATATCCTTGTGGAACACCCCTTAGAACTGGTAAAGAGCAGAATCTAATTTGCTGGAGTTTGTTATATTGAGTATGTTTAATTTCAAGCAGTGAAAAGCTGATTATCAGGACTTTAATTATAGGTAACCTGGGTAATGACTTAAGAAGTAATGAATAGTTTAGTATTGTCTAATCGAGCTAGAGAAAGAACAAATAATTTGGGCACATGGCAACTCCAATTATTGCTGACAGCAGCAAACCCTGTTTCCCCATTATTGCTCAGTGCTTGTCTTGCAAGAACAAAGAAAATTATATAATATTGATTGTCAAATATTTCTAGTTCTGTACATATTATAAAATAATACAGTAATTTTAGTGTAACTTTGTTTGGTTCTCGGGAAGTTTTACATATCAATATATTGTATTATCGCACATATTGGTTATCCGAAATGTGTTCAGCCTCTATTATTTGTGATAATTCATGTGTTTCTGAATCGGTAAATCTACAAGTGGGAGTAAATTGATTGATTTAATTTCTTAAGTAAATTTTATGCTGGAGTAAAATTAATTCAGTTGATTTTTAAAGTTTTCAAGGTTTTCATATTTATTGAACACTCCAAATATATCATTAACATAACAAATTCAAATTATTGAGAAATATGTTAACAATTGTTTAAATAAAAATATAAAATGATATAGTTTAATATCGATTAGATAAAACCCTCTTATATTTAATATTTGTGTTATGTATAAAAATAATACTTATGATAATCATCTGCATTTTGGTTTGCATAAACAACTCTTTTGGCCTTGTTTTATCGTGTTCAATTGTTAATTTTTCAGGGTTACATGCCAACAAGGGAAGTTCTGAAAAAATATGACTTACTGCAGCTGTGGGAAGTGGTGGTGGCTGTGAAGCGAGGATGTATTTCAGAACTGTCGAATGCAATGCAGCAGCATCAGACTTTTTTCATCAAGAGTGGCATCTATCTTATCATTGAGAAACTGAAAATTATTACATATCGAAATCTGGCAAAAAAAGTGTAAGTCATTTTTACCACAGCTCGTAGTAGTAAGTAGTTAATGCATTCTACATGTTTGTTAGAAAAATATCTAATCTTATTTTTTTCCGGAAAACCTGATGTTTATGAATCAAACAGGCTTGCATTAGCCGATCTTGAACCTTCGTGCATATGACTGAATTTCTTCCCATCTGTGGAAGAAAGTCTATCGCTGGCTGGCGGCATTTGAGTGAAGTAGTGTGTAGTGTTCTGGTATATTCTTTTATTGCAAGGAAAATTACAGAATAATTTGAGCAGTGTTACTGCATGAAATTTTGCTAGAAGCTGTGAACAGACAATTCTGATGGAGAGTCGATAACCAAACAGTGTAAGAAGTTAAACTTTGGACCTTCGTTAGTTCAAATTCTGCCTTTGATCGTTGCACTATTTATCAATACCATCAATCTTGTACTGTATCGACTCTCCTCATTACTGGCCCCTGAAGACAAGTAGTGTAAGATTATCGCCCTCTTCTTTATCTGAAAAAAATAGAAACCATTTGGAAGATTCAGATGGCTTTCTTCGACAACTGATGGTATGGACATCACACAGACATTCAAGAGTGGTACAAGATTACAAGGTGTCTACACGTCAATGGTGACTCACGCTTACATTGGTCATCGATATACCAAAGTGAAAACTTGATGAAATTGTCATGTAATTGTATGAGAAATTTTAGAGGAAGTGTCCTTCAGGACATTCATTTCAGATTGCAATTTTGGCAATAAAAAGAGTGGTTGCAAAATTTGTGTTGTAAATGCAAAACCACTTTGTATTCTATTATCATAGGACAAGCTGGATTCCACAAACCCCTACTTCATGAACACCATAATCAATGGTGATGAGTCTTGAGGTGTACAGGTTTAACACAGAAACCAAATCCATCACAGTGGAAGTATTCCATATCAGAGACCAAAGAAGTCTCGCTTATGGCACCAACATCAGAAATACTGACAGCTTTCTTACTGATACCGACTCCACGAGTATGAACAACCAAGTACTACAGTACTACAGGCATGTCCTCCATTCTTATGTGATGCTGTGCAGTGCAAGAGCACATAGTTTCAAACAACAGGGAATTATTGCCTCCATCACAACAGTGCTTCAGCACATTTCTTGCACTTATTTTTGACAAGAAACCAGACTCCTATGGTTCAACAGGCTCCTTATCTTCCTTATATAGCCCAATTCTCATCACTTGGAATTTTATAAAAAGAAAACCTCATACATGGGAAAAGTTTCTAAATCATTTACCGAATGAATTAAAAACTCACTACAACACTAATAACTTCAGAACTAAACTTAAAGAGTATCTACTAAATAAATCTCTATATTCATTCGAAGAATTTTTTGAAAGGGATAATTGATTGGTTTAGTATTTATGTATGTATGTGTTTGTGTATATGTATTTATGTATGTATGTATATGACAACTATTTATTACCATAATATAGACTATTTTATAAGTTGATATTAGATAATTTTTTATTAACTATAATGTTCTTGATTTGACTTTATTCATTGTACATTCTGTGCATTTGTTTGTGAATAAAGAATTCCTGAATCTGACTCAGATGTAGAGTGTAGGTTATGTTCCACATTGCTCGGTTAACGTATGAGGGTGTTAAACCTTTTTTGTTATTAGAAATAATTAGTAGGGTTAATAACTTCAGACACACGTTTTCATATTCCATAAATGATTATTCAGTTTAAACTAATAAATTTAATTTTAATGCTACTTATTCATTTACATTTATTTGTGAAAAGGTTTTTGTGAATGTTTCAGGTACTTGTTTGTGAAAACTCCACAAATGTCTATGTTGACACTGCTTGTGGCGCTGCAGTTGATGGACAACACAAGCATCGAGCTGGAGGAGGCTCACTGTATCCTGGCCAACTTGATCAATGAAGGGAAGGTCAAGGGTTATATTTCGATCCAACATCAGAAAGTTGTGCTCAGCAAGATCGATCCATTTCCGAAACTTACCTCATTGAATTAGTTTTTAAGCTGTATACGTACATGTAGACTTATTTTTGTACAGTTTTGCAATATATTGACATAAATCTAAGGTTTTTATTATTCCTGGCTTCTTACTTGCCTTATTGTAACACCTATCGATGGTAAATGCCTAAAAACTTTTATTTGGAATATTCTTTTCATCTTCGTACACTACTCAGTCACGAGTACTGGATTGATATATGGGTATGCCAGAACGTGTGTTATTATTAGATTTTAGAAACCAGTGTGGAATTTTCTACCTGCGAAGGAAAACCCTCACAAGAATATTAGTACAATAACAGACGGCTTAGCCTACAATGGGCTGGGTAATTCCAAGATTCAAAAGATCGCATGTGAAAACTACGGAATAAAATAACCGGAGTGATGGATATGCCAGGATACAATATTTTATGGGTTTTAGGTGGATCTTTGTGGATTTCTTAGTAACACTACATAGCACTATTTTATCTTTACCAAAACACAGCAACTATATCTCTTCAACATTGCCACAACTCACTCACAAACCTTCTCACCTCAACAAATCTCTAGCACAAGACTTCTCCACTTCTCTCTCGTTCTACCGTATCCTGTCCAAACAACTGGTTGCTCAATCAGCTGGCCACAGCATGCCAATCAGTCATCACTGATCACAGCCAAAGCCACTGTTCGCAGTATTGCTTTGCAGACCATTTGCACATGACTTGTAACTTTATCCTTGGCAACATTTGTCTCATTACATTTTATTATGTTTCTTAGGTAATTTAGACGCATTTCCAGAATTTTGTTTTGGGGGATAACAACCATATATACTTGGTTTATATATATATATATATATATATATATATATATATATATATATATATATATATATATAAAAACAATCACTGGAAAAACAGAAAAGTTCTATATAAAATGATTTTATTAAAACACATAAGAGATTACAAATAAAACAAATAGGACAGTTGCGTCATATCAAAGACCAGCACCAAATACCTTTATATCCACTGAGTATGATGTGTAGCTATCTATGTCAATGAGTGTCTAGAATATATTGTGAAATGAGTGATGTTTCTCAGTACAGTGGTCATATGAAGTCACTGTCACAAAAAAAGTATATGTTACGGATACATACAGATCCCCAGCTACAATATAAATGAAACAAGGAAATAATTTAAAGATTATTATTACGTATGGATAAGGCTGCAACTCCAACCGTGAGGTCACAAGTTCAATGTTCAATTTCCTGGGAGGTCAATGAAAATCCATACAGAAGTGTGCCGAATTGGTGTCAGCGACATTGTCTTAATGTTGACAGCACAACCTAGATTGCTCTGCACTCCACTATATTCTCACTGTTCTCGCTGGCCTCAAATTTCAACATAAGATAAATAGTCTACTTCTATTATTTGTCTTTGCCACAAACACTTTTACAACCTCAATTGTGGTCATAAAGTTGGGAGGTGTCTCATTTTGAAGACGTACTTAATATGCATCAAAATGCTTTACAGTTTTCTGAATAAAAAATGTTCTATATAGAAAATAATTTCAAACTTTTTCTATTTATTTGATTATATACTCAAAAATCATACTTCACAAGAAAATTAAAAAGCGTTAGATTGCGTATTAATTATGTCATTAAAATTAAAGTTAACAGATATTTCAAATTTAACACATTTATTTATTACGACAGATTCCATCTTACTTTCACTGGAAACTTTGTTTCATATGACTAAAATTATATACTCAAGAACAGTGAACCTGTAATACCTTGCATACAAATTTTGTCTTAACATGTTCACGACTGTGTATCCCGTTGGGTACAGACGGTGCTTTCTAAAGCGTGTTGTGCACCCGTCGCTGGGGTACACATTGTTAAGCATTTCCTTAGTTTTATTGTTTGCATGTCTTGGTGGTTTCTTAAATCCTGTGCTTAAATAAATACTTCAGGCTATCATGTACCCAGTCAGGCACATTGTTGAACTTTTAAGGTAAATTAATTATTTTTAGTTACCCCTTGGGGTACACAGAGAAAAATTGAAATAAGTTTTTTGTCCAAACTTGCAAAGCCTATCAACTTTTAACATTATACTTAGATGTTTAACATAAATAAACTGATTACAGTTTGTTGCCATTATTATTGAAAAATTCTAAGGCTCCCTTTAGTTGGTAAATATAAAATATAATGCAAGTTGTATAAAAATGTTCAAAGCCTATTTTATTTTTGTAACTTCCTGGTTTGGTGAAATAACTATTAGCCATATTTTAGTAATAATCTTATGTAATTGCTTTTCAACCATCAAATTAATGATTATTGTTAAAGTCTAACAGAATATATATATAGTTAAACCTAACATAAGTACTACTTTAAAAAGTCGAGAACAACATTAGACATAAATACATTTATTTACATAATTATTCAAGGATACAACAAAAATGATGTTCACAAAAATTAACTACTAAACCATTATCCAAGAACTGCTAAAACATGATTACAAAACTGTTCTTCAAAATTCTCACTCATTGGTTCATTGGCTGTTGTTGTTGCATAGGTCTCATCATACCCCGAGTTTGAGTTTGGAGCTGCTTTTGTTTATTGCGTTCTAACTCATTGACTCGACTTCTTAGATGCTCCAAGCGATGCCAAGCCATTTGGAGAACTTTTTGAGAAGCATATCCTGAACCTTCATGAGGTTGACCTAAAATCAAGTTTTAAAAATTAACCCTTAAATGCAGGAGGAAGACCTGTACTCTGCCCTAGATATGTTTTATGGGCACAAATATTCTCATGCACTAGTTAATTTGAAAATACATAAAAGTTACATTATTTAGACTGTTATGTTCAAATAAGACATTGTAAAATGAATGTAAATATGCTTATTTTGGATTGATGGAACACACTTCCTTTTCTTAAAACATGAGTTAAAACTTCTATTAACCCTCTCCTGGTTGACCCTTCTGGCACTACTGGATTGGGTCGCAGGAGAACACACTATCTCGTGTTATTATTATTTTCAAACAAAACTATTACATATTATACATCATTGTAAATATTAAATTATCTATAATATGGTGGTAATATAAAAAAAAAAACTATCATGCCTATTTGGTTAACTAAATTTAAATGAATACTCTTTTATACAAGAAATGTTTGTTTGTCTTGTTATAATAGAATAATACTGCATGTTTGATACAAAGACCTGTACAAACTACATGTCAGTAAAACAGTAGCTGCAGGAATTTACAAATAGGTCTAATACTATAAAAGAGCAAAAGATGTTAGAAGGAATTTTGATGAAAAACAACTAAACCACTGTCAATGAAGAGGTCGATAAAATGTTTCATATATTACTTTAATACATTACTAGGCATAAAAACATGCAATGAATGAATATAACAGTACCTGTCGATAGATATTTCCATTAGAAATTCGAAAAGTAGCTGTATAAAGGCATCACAAAGCAGAAAACAGTGATAAAGCAGTTGATAGCGAATGGACGTTAGTGGCAGGCTCCCCCGCCATGGTGATTGCCCGAGAGAGGATTAATAATTACATTTTGAATAGAAATCAATAGTTTTTAAGTAGAAAGGAAGAAGAAAACATGGGAAATACAGGTAAACATTTCTATATATGTATGTATGTTTAAAAGATATTTACTCGATTTTCTTTAAAAATGTAAAAACACTTAGCATTCTATAAAAAGACATGCAATTTTCGCCAGAAAAAAGAAATTTGGGACCAGCACTCAAAGTGCTATCTTTGACTTTGGTATGTTCATTGCCATGTGTTGAATTATTTTCTATTTGCACCTTAAATTTCTGTTTTAGAATTTGACACTACTTAACGATAATCCTGTTATCTCTTGAAATCAATAATGAAATTTAATCTCTTTTGAGGTAGTATTTATTCAAGCTTGGTGGCAGTAATTAAACACAGTGAAAACGTAACTCTCATTTACTTGTTCATAATCTCTTTTTATAACATGTTATATTTCATATATTTACAACCTACATACCTGTTGAGACTTGTGTGAGGTAGTTAATTTGCTCTGTAAGTTTTGATTCTACATGATGAAGAGTTTTTAGAAATTGGTTTGAGTGGCTTTCTGCTTGCTTCAAACTTGATTTATCCTTGCTCAATTCCAGAAGGGCGTGACCTTAAAAAGACACAGTCATTGAAACATTCAGAATTATTACAGACATTTTAAAACAAATCAGAAACATAACAATCTAAATGTTATTCCACCTAGGCTATAAAAAATTGGAACAGACTTGAGCATTATCAGAATCATCCAATAGGGCACAGCAGGACATTAAAAATAATAATATGTGATTAGAAAATGTTATGTGTAAAATTTAGGTAGAATTCGGAACAGAATACTGTGGACAATAAATGAGCTTTTTAGAAGCATTGATCTCTGCTACTCAAGGTTTTCTTATTGGCCAATGGTACCCAATTAGTTATAGTTAACGGGACCGGGTAGGTGAAATAAACAAAATTTATCAATTTTCTATTTATATTTTTTTTCTTGTAGCTTGGTTCTTTACGCACATTTTGATATATAACACATGATTATTTGTCAAAAGAAAGAAACAAAAAGAATTGTTTAGTCTATCCATACCCGTAAATTCAGTGATGTGTTTGCGTCAACTCAAAACACAGCAGAAGGTTTAGTTATAGTATGTGCTTCAGACATGTGGGACATTATACTTTGTCAGGTTGGCTAACCTGTATATTCTGAGCAATTGGATTGTCAGCTGTAAGTAAACAGTTCAGCTGACACTATTCTTGTGTTATTATTTGTTGTTGTTATGGTTTCATATTTTTACTTTCATTCTTGACGGCTAAATGAAACTTATACAATAGTGAAGTGTTTTATTGTGATTATACAATGCCAAGGAGGCCCAGAAAAACAGTTAGGGTATTCAAGAAGCGAAGGAATGTATGTGAACCTTTGTTTAGAAAGGAAAATGAATCACCCTCATGGAACAACATTTTTAGGCCTAGGCCTATACCTGTAAGTAATAGGACTGTATTATCAGAGTTGGAAAGTGCTTCTAAAAAGAAACTAGGGAATTTGGATGACAAATATGATGTACACAATAAAGAAGAGAATGTAAATATTATTATAGATTTAGGTTTGTTGTCAAGTGCTTTATGTAAATTTTTAAAATGTTTTTCATGTGACTCGACAAACTATGTACTGAGAAACCCAGAACGTAGGACTTGCAAGTCAATTAGAACTATATTGTATGGACTGCATGAAATCTCACTCCTTTATGTCATCATGTAAAATAGATTTACCTAAAACAAACCAATATGAAATAAATACAAGAATGGTTTATGTGTTGCGATCCATAGGTAAAGGCACTTCAGCAGCAAAAACCTTGTGCGGTATTTTAAATTTACCTGCCCCTCCTACTAAGTTTATGGCATATGTAGAAATATTAGGAAGCAGTGCTGAAGATGTATGCTTCAAAGGTATAAAAGAAGCTGTTGAACAAGCAGTCGACCTAAACGACGGAGTACGTGACATCCCTGTAGCCATCGATGGAACATGGCAAAAAAAGGGCTATACGTCCCTAAATGGTGTTATCACCGCTACTAGTTTTGATTCTAATTCTAACATCCTAATTAGTTAACACGTTATTTGATCAAACACTAAGTATAGAAGTATAATATTGTTGTTGTTTTGTTACAATTAATTGATTGTGAAGAGAGAATAAACGTTTCATTTCATTTCATTTCTGGCCTTGTTATTGACCTAGCTATATTTTCTAAGCATTGTATATGCCCAAATAAGCTGTCTGGGGCACATGAACTAACATGTATAGCCAATTACAAGGGAGCAAGTGGAGGCATGGAGGTTGAAGGGGCAAGACAAATATTTAGTAGATCCGTGGGATCATATAATGTGCGCTACACACGGTACCTTGGTAACGGTGATTCAAAGGGATTTGGAGCTGTTGAGGAAATGTGTCCCTATGGTCCTGACTGTAAAATTAAAAAATTAGAATGCATAGGCCATATCCAGAAACGCATGGGCACGCAGTTACGAAGACTGAAAGCTGAAAACAAATCCGTAAAGCTCTCTGACGGCAAAGGCTTAGGAGGTAGAAACCGTTTATCTTCTACTGTCATAGACCAGTTGCAGACATACTATGGGCAAGCAATCAGGAAAAACAGCCATAGTGTGCAGGATATGAAGCAATCTATTTGGGCACTGTATTATCATAAGGTATCCACAGATGAAGATCCTAATCACGGGTTATGTCCGGCAGACACGGATAGTTGGTGTAAATATAATAAGTCCATTGCAACTGGAGAACATTACACTCATAGATCCAGTATCCCTAAGCCTATTATGGAGTTTAAAAGCCTGTTTTCAAGAGCTTTTCAGATCCTACACTACTGGAAAGGTGCCTTCATGGGCATACTCAAAATCCTAATGAAAGCGTCAACCACGTCATTTGGTCAAGACTCCCTAAAACCGGGTTTGTGGGTTTGAAAACTCTTCACTTTGGGGTTTATGATGCTGTTGCTACCTTCAACTCTGGACAGATAACCAAGTGTCAAGTGCTTGCAAAGTGTGGAATCAGTGTGGGGAAAAATACAGTAGCAGCAATGAAACTAGCCGATAAGTGTAGGCTATTTAATTCGCTTCGAGCAGCATCTGAAATTAGTAAACAAGCAAGACAGAAGAAAAGATCGAGTAAAAAAAAGCTGGAAGACAAAGAAGAAGACCCAGATGACCCAAGTTATGGAGCTGGTCTGTTTTAAATCAATAAAGGTATGATTACATGTGTTTTTAAAAGTAGGCCTACTTTGATTTGCGATTCTCGAAAACACCATTTTTGAAACTTGGTGCACACTTTTCTCAGAAAGTACTACAGCTACGTAGATGAAATTTTTACCACATGTTATATGCATATTGAACTACACTTTAAAGCAGGGATTTATTTTTCATTTTTATTTTTCAAGTTATAATTTTTTTCTTTGAAAAAAACATCACAAAAAAAGGCACTTTCGAAAAAAAATCATAACTTGAAAAATAAAAATAAAAAGATAAATCCTTGCTTTAAAGTGTAATTCAATATGCATATAACATGTGGTATAAATCTCATGTATGTAGCTTTAGTACTTCCTGAGAAAAGTGTGCACCAAATATGCAAAACATGCGCAGCATAGGACCTACCCGGTCCCCTTAAACTCTTAAAAATCAAATGTTTCAAGCAGCACAGAGAACCATGCATACAACAATAAAGAAAAATTAGGTATTACTGCTGACCACACACTGAGTGCAAGAGTGTGTAACATTTGATTTCATAAGTATAGATCATCATCCAACGTGATCTGACATTGGAAAAGTTGGACGGACGATCTGGCACAAAAAAGTACAAATCGGAAATGCCCCTGGCCATCAGTGCGGGTTTCTGTGATGCCACCCCACACTTCTGATGAAAAAAGAAAAACACCCCAAGAAGATAGTACTAGATTCAAGCTTAGACCATGTGAGCAGTCGAACTTTTTATATTTATTATACCTACGTATATATTTACCTACTTATATACCCTAATAACAAATAGCAGCTAGATAAAATATGGTTTACAGTGAGTATAATTTGGCAAATTACAAACAAGCGTAATGATTTTTTTCAAAACAAACAACTTGTCATAATAGCCAGAGTTTCCCCAAAGAGTGATTCCATAGTTTAGCTGACTATGTACAAAGGCATAATACACACTAAACAGGATATTCTGAGTTACTTTTTTCTTGAAGATCGTATCAAGAATATATCTTGAAGTCTTTGTTGCCACATAATCAATATGATGCTGCTATTTTAAATCACTCTGCAAATATATGCCAAGAAACTTGAGAGGAGGATCACAGCCCTCTTGTTTTGAAAGACTTAAAGTAAGATCTTGAGTTTTTGAGAGTTTAGATTAAGTTTGTTGGAACTGCATCAATCAAGAATAGTCTCAGAGCTGGTCTGTTAAAACGGCATTTGTATTATTTACACACTTATCTTGTATACACATTCAAACATGTAATATAGGTTGAAACCAGCTGCATGTACAATGTTCGAAGAATTTGTCACAACTAAGCCTGACATAGAAGTCCTAATGGAAAGCATTAGCTCTGCTGCAGACAAATGAATGATACTTAGCTCCTTAGGCTAAGGTTGCAACAATCACACCAATGTCCTTTTACGGAAGCGGATAGTTCCAAGTATTGAAAAGAGTGTGCTAGAAAAATATGGTGCTTTGTACTTAAAAGGTGTTAAGAGCATTTAGAGATGTTGAGGTACATTTCATATTTACAATACAAGACACTAATCCCATTAATACAATTTTGAAGATACCGTTTTCTGTAGATTTCATCTCCTTGAATATCTGTATCTGTTCATTATCTATATTTATCTGAATATCTGTATATTTGTTCATATTTAGGACAATACAAAGGTGCATGCCAATACAATTAAGATCATAAAATTAAAATTATTATATTTGATTTGTTATCAAAACAATTCAACAGATTTTATCATTGAACTAAATATTATGTTATAACCCACTTTTCCCTTACAGAATGAAACATAAATAAGCTACAGAATAGTAAGCAGAATTCACCAAAATCGAATCAAGGTACCAAATGGATTAGAAGTACCTCAATTATCCAATACAAAAACATTCAAGTGCAGAGTACAATAAGTGGACCCGGTTTTTATATTGTATACAGAGTATCCCATAACTCTCTGAACAAAGGTATACCACATTATTACTCAGGCCAACACAAACTATATAACTACATATTTCACCATATAAACATGGGTCCCCGATACTTAGTTTCACATCTGACTGTGTGTTTTTTATTTTTTTTTTTAATTAAAAATTAAATCATACCATATTTGACTCAAATGTCTAGTATGACTCTAACAAGGCCAGTCATGGAAATAAATATAGTGAAATTATCTTTAATATTTTCAAAATGGTGGCCATTAAAAGTTTTAAACATTAAATACTCGTATCTTAAAAATTAGCATTTTTTCTCATGTACTGCAAGAATAACAGTTTTTAGAGGATTTTATCAAAAATTTTATGACACAAAAATTATTTAAATCAAATAATAAATAAGTGATTTCAAGCAGATTTACTGTAACAGGATCTGTCCCACATTGAGGTTCTCGGCGTATAGCCACCGATACAAAAACTGAATAAACGGCAGCTCTCAATGTGGGCCATGTTTTGTCACAGTAAATCTAAATCAGTTATTTATTATTTGATTTAAATCACTTTAGTGTTATTAGATTTGTGAAAAAATCCTCTAAACACTGTTATTCTTGTAATTCTTTAGAAAGAATTTTAGTTTTTAAGATATTCAAAGTTTAAAAGTTTTAATGGCTGGCATTTTGAAAATACTAAAGATAATTTTATGATATTCTTTTCATTAGCTGGCCTTGTTAATATAAACATTTGAGTCAAATTTGGTAATTTCATTTATTATTTTTTAAGATACCGTATTAGTTTTTTTATAAAAAAACGCATACAAACAAAGATGTTCATATGGTGAAATAGGTTTATCTTGGTCTGAGCAATAACATGGTATATCTTTGTCCAGAGAGTTACGGGACAACCTGTACATCAAATAACAAAACTATCAATCAATATAAACATTTCTAAAATACAAAATTAATGTCAAATGTTTAAAATTAATAGAAATATTTTAAAAGATTACATAATGCCATAGCCATAATTAATGAGATAGCCGATCCCTTGTCTGCTGTAATAAATTTGTGTCTCAGCCAAGGTGTCTTCCCTGAGGTACTCAAGATTTCCCGGACAATTCCCATTTTCAAGAAGGGTAACCCTGAGTCAATATCAAGCTACAGGCCTATATTCCTGGTTCCTGCTTTGGTGAAGTTGTTTGAGACTGTCATGAAAAACCAACTGGTTGACTACTTTGAACGCAACAACTTGTTCTCCCAGCACGGATTTCATGGGGGTAGATTGACAGTGACTGCGGTTTCACATGTTAGCTCGAGGATTCTCAACGCCTTTGAGGAAAGGGGCTCTACAGATCTTATCCTCGCAGACCTCAGCAAAGTTTTTGATTGTGTGTCACATGAAATGCTGTTACAGAAGCTGGAGATCTATGGAGTTCAACAGGAGGTACTACAGTCCTATCTGCAGAATCGTAAGCAGGTGATGTTAGTCAGGGGGGCCAACTCCAAACTCCTGCAAGTGCGCCACAGTGTTCCACAAGGATCTGTTATTGGGCCAATTCTGTTTTTGATCCTCATCAACGATATCAGCTTGCTTGGTGATTTAGTGTTATATGCAGATGATACGACCATTCTATCTGGTGGTGATACTCCTGAATCTGCTGCTCTCCAAGCTGCCAACATCTTTACCAGGGCTGAAGATTGGTTCTCAGCAAATAGGTTAAAGCTGAATACGGACAAAACTCAAGAGATGATGTGCACCTTGAGTCGAACCACTGGCTGGGGAACAAACACAACTGAACTTTTGGGTTTCACTCTTGACCCAAAGCTGTCTTGGAACATATTGAGACTGTGTTCATGAAGTTGGCCCATGTGACATTTTTGCTGCGTAAACTGACTCTCCTTCTTACAGTGGAACATCTTATCACCATCTATCATGGACTCTTCCATAGCCACCTAAGCTAAGGGCTGTTGATGTGGGGCTATGCGCCTGGCTGCTCACAAGTGCTCCGGTTACAGAAGAAGGCTGTGCGCATCATCTCTTTATCTGGGTACCTTGACCATTGTAAACCCATCTTTGCCAGACTGGGGATCTTGACTGTCTATAGCCAGTACATACTCAACAGCTTGCTATACGTTAAGAGCAACGAACACAGTTTGCCCACCAGAGCCAACATTCACCTTCGTAGTTTACGAGGAGGGGACACCATTTCCTTACCCTACTGAAGGCTCGGTAAAAAGATGAACTCTTTTCCTGTACTGGCTATGAAAATGTTTAATGTACTGCCTCTACAAGTAAGGCATCTACGGCTGGAGGTCTTCAAGTCTAGGGTCAAGACTTGGCTGCTGAGGAGAGCATTCTACTCACTGGAAGAGTTTTTTAATAGCGAGTTTGACACTATCTTGCCGCCATAGCCTGTGTAAATAATGTAAATAGCTAAAATTTTAACAAAATGTCTTGTACATGGCTACATTTTTGACGCCATCGATCCAGCTACCTGGTCAGGGATGCAGATATCAAGTAAGTAAAATTAATAGAAATATTTTAAAATATTACATAATGTCATAAATAATAAATACACCATAACCATTAATCAAAAGATAAAATTAAGACAGGTGACTGAAAATTTCCTTTAAATAATAAAGAAATAATAAAGAAAAACATAACACAAAACAAACATCTTGAAACCAGGAAAGACATAGTAAATAACCATTTAGTGTTATTTAGTATGGTTTTCTAAAGTGAACTATCTTTTTATGCTTTAATAGAAGTTACTTATAGAACAAATTGTGTTTCGAATATTAAAATGTTTATAGTTCATACAGATTATTTAATTATTTCTTCTAATTAACTAATTGGTTGATTATATCGTTTGATAATTTTTATATAAAAAACTGGGTCCACCTATCGTACTTTCCCACATTTTAATAAGCTAGATAGTGATTTTACATCTACTTAATGCCTTTTTTTTAATGTATTGAATAACAATACTGTTCCAAATTAAGTTAATTCAAACAAACTAAAACCATTTGTATGGTATTTGAGTAATGGCCACAAGTAAAATGGCAATTTAGGCCTACCTTTGCTATATATATCACAAGCTGTGAGACACGTTTGTCCTTCAAAATAGTAAAAACAAACTAGACATTACACTGTTTTGTTAGTTAAATGTTACAACACTAAATAGACTAGAAAGATTTTTATTCATTATTAAATTATTAATTTTGTAGATACAGGGTGATTCATGAAGTTCTCCCCCCACTTCTACAGCACATTTTACTAGTAAAAATAATGAAAAAATGTTATATAAAACATAGGTCCGAAAATGCTTTCGTTAACGAGTTACAGCTAGCGAAAGATTCCGCCTTGAATTCCTGGGTAAAGAGTAAAATAAAGCCATACTGAACTTTTGGAAAGGTTAATTAAGTAAGAAATATCGTGGATTCTTATGTAATTTTTACCTGAAAAAAGCTAATAAAATAGGTTTCAAAACTGTACCTGTAGTAGTTTTTGAGGGATTCAGGGTTAAATGCAAACAATTGGGGCACGAAACAATGTTTTTTTTTTAAATTTGATGTACAATAACTTTGTTAAATAGGTAATAAATACATTACAATCAACAAACATTAATTGTAGAGAATTTAATTCTGAGAAAATTGATATAATCAAAGTCTAAAATAAAACAGAAATAAGTACCAAAAAATCGATTTTATTCAATATAATACATTACTAAGCTGTAAAGAAATACCGTACGGTATTTAGTTAAAATAAAACAAAAACAAAATGTTTGTTCCTTAATGATGAGATAAATTTAGAAAACAAGATTAACTGTTAAATAAAATTTGTTTGTAAATAAAAATATCATGTTTTATTACGTTGTATTTTTTTTGTTAATAAACATTTACATCAAATGTTCGAAAATAAATGAAGCAAACATTTTTCCCATTTATTGTTTACTAATCATCGAAATGCAGTTTTTTGTTTTATTAATTTCTAAGTTGGTTAACGCACGAATAAACAGCTGATCAACAATGCTATTCTGTACTGTTACGTTAGAACTGTGTATTAGTGGTGTTTTGCAAGCTACAGCAGGAGATCGGGTTCTGTGAATCGTGTTATTAAATGCAATTTTTTTCTGTGAGTTATAATTCGATTGTTTATTCAGCAAAAAAATGCCTTACTTATTTACATCAGAGGAATACGCTGATATGGTTTTTTTATTTTGGGTTACTGTAATGGTAATGCTAGAGCTGCTGTGTAGAAGAATATGAACTACGTTACCCTAATAGGAGGATTCCAGATACCAAAACAATTTCAGGAACTTTTCGTACTCTTCGGGAAACAGGATCACTACCAAGTACTAAAACCAATTATGAACGAGCTGTCCAACTTGGTGATGATATTGTTATTAATGCTGTTCATCGCAGTCCAGGTGTAAGTACACGACTTATTTCTAGGCGGATAGGAGTTTCGCAGAGTCAACGGTTGTAGAGGTCACTTAATCGAAACAAATTTTATCCGTTTCCTAAACAAAAGGTTCAACATCTACAGCTAGGGGATGGTCCGCTTCGCTTGGAGTTTTGCACAATCGGCTGATTGGACCTTTCATATTACCTGGACGCCTAAAATGCTGAGTTCTATTTGCATTTCCTTCAAGAAGAGTTGCCGCAGCTGTTAGAGAATGTTCCTTTACATCTCAGACAAAAATTTGTACTTCCAGCATGACGGAGCACCTCCCCACTTTTCACGTGCCGTTTCTGCTTACTTTAAATCATCAATTTCCTGGACACTGGATTGGTCGTGGAGGGCCTCACTCTTGGCCACCAAGATCAACCAGATCTATCTCCATTGGATTATTGCATCTGGGGATGGATGGATGAAAGACATTGTATACAAGACAAAAGTGAATTCTCGATGAATTAATTGCCGTATTATGGATTCGGCTGTGCAGATTACAAGGAAGTCCTGAAAATTAAGAAACGCAAAAAATGCAATACACAAACGTGCTGCAAAATGTATTGATAATGATGGCCTCATTTTCGAACATCTATTATAAAAAGGTGCATACGGTTGGCCCAACCTGATTAATTTTGCTAGTAATGTATTATACTGAATAAAATCGATTTTTTGGTACTTATTTCTGTTTTATTTTAGACTTTGATTATATCAATTTTCTCAAAATTAAATTCTCTACAATTAATGTTTGTTGATTTTATGTATTTATTACCTATTTAACAAAGTTATTGTACATCAAACTTAAAAAAACATTGTTTCGTGCCCCGCAATTTTTTGCATTTAACCCTGAATCCCTCAAAAAATACTACATTGTACAGTTCTGAAACCTATTTTATTAGCTTTATCACATAAGTAAAAATACATAAGAATCCACGATATTTCTTACTTAATTAACCTTTCCAAAAGTTCAGTATGGCTTTATTTTACTCTTTACCCAGGAATTCAGGAGAAATCTTTCGCTAGCTGTAACTCGCTAACGAAGCGTTTTCGGACCTATGTTTATATAACATTTTTTTCATTATTTTTACTAGTACAATGTGCTGTAGAAGTGGGGGGAGAACTTCATGAATCACCCTGTATAAAAAAATAGCTGAACTATACTGTAATTTGAAATACTTGTAGGCTTACTTAATTCAATTTGAAATTTTGGTTGTAACAGTTTAGATAGTCCTTAATATTGTTGATTAAACTGTGGTGGTGTCCGCTAATTATACTCCACCCATAAGCTCAGTTATAATAATCGTCCCATTATTTAAATGGTGGAATACTACAAAGTATGCTTGGCACTGACTATACTACCCCTCAATAAACTCTTGGCACTCTGTCTCAGAAAAATGTTTGTTGGCCTTACATTAATCCAAACACAAGATGGGCACTAAAGTTATCTTAAAAATGTGTTGGGATTTTTATATAATACTTTCATAGCCTAAAATATTAGATCTATTAAAAGTTTCTATAGACATTTACAAGACCATTAATATGGCATCAAACTGCAACAGCCTACTACTTAGTATATCTAGAGTAATAAAAGGGTAGACTTTAATAAGCGGCCTACACTCGTTCATCGGTTGTTTCTATAGAATGGTTTGATGTTTTTATCCGAAGGAATAATTCGATATTACGATTTATTTAACTTAGCATATGATTTCAACTTATTAGTTATATTCATTTTAATGTAAACAATAAACAGCAAGAAGTAACTAATATTTTGAGATTATGGAAATGGCGATGAATTAGGAAAATATGTGAGATAGGCTACTTGTCACAAGTGATGAGATTTGTTCAACATGTGGGTTTGGCTCCTGGTAACCCATGGGGAGAATTCTTTCTCCATTTCACAGAAGCGGTTATTCATTGATATCTAGCTGGGCAAGTTATTAATATTGTAAGGTTTCTTTGATATCAAAGTCTAGGCCATAGTTGGTTTTGTTGTTTTGTAACGTTAGTGTTAAATTTGTTTTTTTTTATAATGTGCAGGAATCTTCTTGTTACTGTATTTTATGAAAACTTATTGTGTACAATTTGTAGCCTACATATCGAAGTTGGATAAGATATAGAACTGTCCAATAAAAACAACCTAATAACGAGTGTAGGCTGCTTATTAAAGTCTCTCCTAATAAAACAGTGAATGTTTTTACATTATCCACACCAACTAGCCTTATAGTTACCCTAGAACTGTTAATCGACATAATTTTTGTCCAGTCAATGCGCTTCTGTAGAGTCTAGAACCGTCAAAAATTTTGTTCGGTTCAAACATTACCCTGCGTATATTAATTACTTTTTACAATATACTCCGAGTAACGTTATCGATATAAAATTCATGCACCATTGGTATTATCGGGAAGAAAAATGCGTAGGGAACAGATGAGTTTCTTAATTCCTCATTGTATTATGGTTTTATGACGTAGCAAGCTTGTTATTTTGAACGTTAAAAGAAAACAGCGGACGCCGTTTGTTGTGAACCACCCCGCCACATTGCCGAGCTGCCGTTCTGTATCACTTTCGTGCCGAGCTGTAGATATTTGTAAGTTTTAACTAGTTTTTATCGCGTAGTATTTAGTTGTCGTATTTAATTGGTAATGTGTTGTTTGATGTCGTCAAACATATATATGTTAGAATACAGCAAATTCTATTACATGAAAATATGTTAGAGAAATTACAGGCTTTGTGTGTAGGCATAATAATAAATTTAAACAAAAAAAAAAAAATAAAATAAAAAAAATAATGGAACTTGGGCTAAAATTCATTTCACCATATGTTTTGTTATTGTTGTTCACATTAGCCTACCACTAAACGTGTATTTATAGTCACTCTATTTAGCTCTGAGAGTAACTACTTTATTTTTGGGTAAATACTTAGCATAGTTTTTCAAAATAAAATATATATTGCCCTTTGTAATTTTCTTTGGTTTTATAGAAATAATAACTGTTTTGGGTTATGCTTATATTTTTTCAATATATTTAGTTTTAGATTTATTAGTTTTCTATCTACATAATAATTTCCTTATTAACTATGATAAACCTTAAATTTATAAATTTTGATATAGTATCACAGCTTTAGAAAGAAACGGATTTGTATATTTTGCTGACATTAAAATTTTTTCGCAAAATTTTTGAATAATTGGCAAAATTTAACTTTTTTTTACTTTTCAAAAAATAGATTTTATGTTAATTACTTTCATGAGTACTGTATATTCTATTTAATTTTATTTTAAGCTAATACAAGAATATGCAATATAACAGTGTATTCATAGATAAATGTATTAAGCAAAACTTGTTTTCACCAAAGTCTTACCAGTGTACTCCCCGATGTTTCCAGAATTAATGCATCGCATGCTTTTTGTTTCTATGCTTTATGATGCTCTTCAATAAATGTGTATAATGTTTATGTTTTTTTCCTGAAACTAGATAGAAATATTGAACACAGAATGGCTATGCGTCAACGTAGTAAATATTTCTCCACCCCCACTATAACTTTATTTGTCTTGTTAGGTAGGTCCCCCCCAAAGTTTTAAGAAATATTTTTTCTCGTAAATATTTTAATATTAACCCTTTTGAGTGCCACGGGTTACTTTCCTAAGGGCATATGCATTAAAAGTGCCACACGCTGTTTTTTTTGCATATTTGTAAGCTTCTTGGGAAAAAAGCTGTTGTAAAATAACTAACCAAACAGGAATTTCCATCATTTTGGTTGTTGTTTTTTTTCTTATTAAAATGCAGAATATGAACACAAACATTACGTTTACAAATCTAATAATTTGATTTAAAAAAAATATAAAAATTCGTATTTAATAAAAAAAGTTTTATTTCTTTTGAAAAAAAGTTAAGTTTCAACCCTAATATTGTTGTGCATACGGTAGTTTTTAAAAGCTTTTTTTTTCTTCTATACCATGATAAAGGCCATATGATTATAAATAAAAACACCATGATGTAATATCTTATCATTCTAGGATTTTTAAAAAACATGTGCGGCATTATATGTATTAAACAAAATTGCTGCCCGGTAACCGTGACATCTTATATAAACTGTACTATCATTTGTCAGAGGTTTGAAATTACTTTAGTAATGATGTAATATTTTCCCAATAAATCTAATAAAAACATTATCATACAAACTACAAATAATTATGATTAGTAAAGTTTAGAAAACTAATACTTGCTAACATATTTACATAAAAGTTTACATTTTACATAAATACATAACCCTAATTTAATATTTACACACTGAATAATGTTCACCGTTTTTTCGCGATATGAAAACACACTTCAAATCATACATTCACTTTTGTTAAAGAAATACAGTTAAAATACTATACACGGTTACTATTTTATTTGGTGTATTTAACTCAAAATTGCTCTGGTTATCGGCACATAAACAATAAGAAAGGCCGTTCACGCAACCACGGTACCTCACGCTCTCCGCTACATGTCGCGTTGACTGTAAGACAACGAATCAATCGTACAGGTACTTATCACAGCCCACTAATTTTTGGACGAGTTTTGCCTTATCTAGAGATCCAAAAATAGAACTTCATTATACGTCCTTCCTTCTTCCATACTGAACTCGTAAAAATACTGATGAGTCATACGTCTTATTTCTCCAAATCGCTCTCCCAATATCGACACACGTATATGGCCTGAAACATTTTCCGAATAATGACACTTTTTCTTAATAGTTTTTGATTTAAATTGATTGTCCGTCCAATAACTTGAACATTCAAAATAGGTGTTAAATAATTCAAGTTTGTTTTTAACAATGTTAATTTAGTTTTGTTTCCCCGATAAGGCGCAAAACTCACCCTCCAGAAAATAGTGGCTTCTTTGATAATGTACCCAAACAACATAAGTTTCAGCAGTTAAAATTAGTCTAATGAAACTAACATAAAAACTCGTATTTATTGATAGTTTGGAAACCTATTGAATACAGCCGTCAGATTATTTGGCCAAAAATAATCTTGTACTAATATAAAAATTACTATCGAAATACGAAACGACAAAATTGGGCGACGCTGGCACTTTAATGCACCTTTTTCGTAGCGTCAAAATAAGCGACGCTGTGGCACTCACAAGGGTTAAAATGATAAAAAAAAAGTGGTTTATTTAGAAATTTTGTTTTTATGGATTAAATTTTACAATATAGTGCAATTTAACGTGTTGTAATTCCTGAACCCTAAAATATATATCCTTATTTTATATTGCTTTTATTTTATTATTTGTAATAATTTTTTTAAAAAAACCTTGCGCGAAATGCTCCAAACACAGCCGACACTACAGGATGAAGATATGACCGCCAGTTCTAGGGTTATTTACAATTTATTGTAACTGTTCAGCTTAAGTATTATATAACACTTGGTTTCAAATCAGATTTGAGTTTTAAAATAGACTAACCTGCACTTTGTAAACAAAGAATGATGTCTTTTTCAATAGCTTCCAAGGTTTGAAGTCTGTCAATTGGAGCTGTCATTTTTTAATGGAAAATAAAATTATAAAGATAACTTTTAACCTGAATATGATTAATATGCTTTGAACACAATATACACAACTTCGGTAACAGTAACAAATGTTGCACTTATTTTCTAAAAATTATCTAGGACTATTCTAAATCACTTTTATGGTAGGCCCACTTTAAATACAGTCTGTAATATGTTTACGACTTAAAAGGTTAAATAAAATTAAGAGTAACCTCCGAAAAAAATACTTAGTAAACAAGACACTCCTAGCAGTTTTCTTTTCTAGGTTAATGTACACAATACAAAAATGAAACGGAACAGAACACAGTAGACACGGGAACACAAACAACAGAACAACAAGCAATATCCTGTTCCAGTGTTCCTACAACAAGATTCAAAGCCATAGAAGTAAAAAATTGTTTCAAACAATATTACCTTTCATATAGAAACAAACCAATCTGGCAATCACATTACTGAAAGTGTATTTGTAAAGTGTACTTCCTCGGTGCCTCATACAACAATTGGCTGTGCCTATATTCCACCAAATCATGAAGCTTCTACGCACTTGAATTTCTGCAAGTCTGTTGATGAGGCTGTTGGCTGTGGCCGGGGGTCAGATAGTTTGCTCATTGCTGGCGACTTCAATTTACCTCACACTGATTGGCTCGACGATTCCAGTTACTTTGATATTTCTTCTCGTCACATAATGAATATGACTGCTTTCCATGACCTTAAACAATGCAATGGCATAGCAAATCAACGTGGAGTCACCTTGGATCTCGTTTTCTCGTCAGTTGCTGCCACGGAAGTCACGCATGCTGTGAACGTTCTTCTTACAGAAGGCAGACATCACCCTGCTCTGGATATTGCACTCTCCCTGGACTTAGGTTCGACACGTCCGTGCACTAGGTACATACCTGATTTTAGGAAGTGTGATGTCAACATGGTCTTCAGTCGGTTGCAGGCTCTTAGTCTCCCCTATATTGTCAACTAGAATGAAGTGGAACCTAAATTTTCGTTGTTTTGTCAATATCTCTCGTCCATCATTGAACGGAGTACTCCCCTAAAGAGGATTGCAGAGACTCATTTTCCTAAATAGTTCTCAGGAAGACTTATATACGTGATAATCGAGAATAAGGCTGCACACAAGAGATTTAAAACTTCTGGAAGCTTTTTGGATCGTGAAATATTTTTAAGGCTTCGCCGGAGAGTACTTGTCCTCAGACTGCCACAGCAACTATATTTCAAAGATTGAGGAAAGCATTCCACACAACATTAAATCATTTTGGGCGCATGTAAACAACTTGAAATGTAACTCCTCTATGCCACTTGAAATGGGGTTAAATGGGTCTGTGGCTAGTGACTCCTCAAATATATGTAACCTATTTGCTCAGCACTTTTCTTCAGTTTTCTCGAACCCAGCAATTGATATCCCTTCCTTTGACTTTGGTTGGAACAGTACCCTATCTCAGATCACTTTATCTGCCACTGATGTTCAGAGGGGACTTGAAAATCTTGATCACAACAAGGGTGCGATCCCAGACGAAATCCCTCCTGCGATATTGAAGTACTGCGCGCCTGTACTTGCACTACATTTGTCCTTGCTGTTCAACTCACTTCTAGGTGCTGGGATCTTCCCATCGTGCTTGAAGACTGGATTTGTCGTTCCAATTTTTAAGAAGGGCGACCGAACTGAAATAAGTAACTATAGACCTATAGTGATTCAATCATCCTTAGCTAAGGTGTTTGAGGCCCTCGTTCTTGAAAAACTCCAATTCTACTTAAAACCCTTTATACACGCGAGTCAACATGGTTTTCTTCCTGGTCGCTCCACGATATCAAATCTCCTGCTGTTCCAGGAATTTGTGATGTCCTCTTTCGTCAGTGTATGTCAAGTTGACTGCATATACTTGGATTACTCTAAGGCGTTCGATAGGGTTCATCACGACCTACTGATTGCAAAACTTGTGGGTTATGGCGTTGGTGGTAAGCTTCTGGATTGGCTTCGGAGCTACCTTATGGACCGTTCTCTAGTTGTGAAGTGTAGTGGATCCATCTCGGTACCCTTCCCGGTATTATCTGGAGTCCCTCAGGGATCTCACCTTGGGCCCATGTTGTTCATCTTGTTTACCAACGACATCTTCAGAGTGGTCTCAGCTTCATTTCTTTTGTTCGCTGATGACATGAAGATTTATGCTAGAATCCTCTCTTCGGATGACTAGGAGAATCTACAGAAATCCCTTTCCAGCATTGTTGAGTGGTGTGTGGCAAATTCTATGGACCTAAATATCTCCAAGTCCCAAGTTATCTCGTTCTCTCGCGCTACGTTAACTTTCAACTATAACTACCATATTGGCGGTGTGCCCCTTACCAGAGTTGATCGTCTGAGAGACCTTGGGGTTATTTTGACCAGTTCACTAAATCCTTCTGATCATATTGCGTCCATAACTTCTAAGGCATATGCTCTCCTTGGCTATATTGGAAGATCGACAAAGGGCTTCAAGTCACACGACTCAATACTGGTTTTGTATAAATCCATAGTGCGACCAGTGCTTGAATATGGAACTGTGATCTCGTCCCCTTACCAACTGGGCCACGTAGAAGACTTGAAGAGGGTGGAGACATGTTTTTGAGGATGCTGGGAGCTCGTCTGGGCTGCGCCTATATGGAAACGCCTGTTCTCCAACTGGAACAGCGTTTTCATATGCAGTCACTTCTCTTCCTGTTCAAGCTGATCAACGGACTGGTGGACTGCCCTGCTCTCAAGGAAATGGTTGATTTGAGCGTCCCTAGGGGAACGAGATCACGGACTGTCTTCTGCCGCAAATTCCTGCCCACGAACTACGCATGCAACAGTGGCGCTGCAAGAATTCTGAGGCATGGTGGTGTGTGGTCCGGGCAGGTGGATTTCTTCCTAGGGTCTCTTTCGCATTTCAAAAAAAATCAAGCAAATTGTTAACTAATTATAGGTTCTACTACTCAGTAACTTTCTTGTGATGTAACTTGTTATTGTTATTCTCTGGTCTTGTTAAAGTTATTTATTTTGTTACTAGTCTTTGTTATGTTGTTATCTCACTGTTTTGTTGATTTTATGCATTTAGATATTCGATTGTTTCTGTTAACACCATTTTCATTGTTACAATTGCAATGCAGTCTTGGTAAACTGGAAGATTTTGATAGCATGTTGTATGTAAAAATAGTTTATAGTTGTTCTTATACCTAGATATATGTCATTTTTTCTTTATTTTTTAGTCATAAGCTAAATGGTTATGTACCGTTGGAAGAAATAAATAAATAAACATAACGTTGGCTTTACAGTGGTCATCTATGTGTAGATTTATTTATTTCCAACGGTTCCACCATTTATACATGAGTTGACTTAAATAAAGATAAACTAATCAAGATTGCATACAATGACTAATAACTGTGGTAACAACAATCCAATAACATAACAAAACTAGTAATGATAACAGATAAAACAATTATGATAATAATAACTTAACAGTGAGATAAATATATAATAACATGCAACAATCGAGATAGATTGAGGAAAGACTACAGAGTCATATAAAGTGAAACCTTGGGTCAAACTCAGTTACTTAATTTCGTTGAAAATTACATATAAATTGTATGAAATAAATAATTTACTAATATATACAAAACAAAGCCCTCTTCTAATAAGGTCCAAAACCTACAAACTCATTCGGGACAAGTTTCGATGAAATCAACTTCACTAACCTCTTCAATATTGGTTCTTGCCTGTTAGATCTTCAAATAGATGGTAATATGGAGTTAGATCTGTTATGAAGGAACTTTGCACTCATGTTGTCTTAGGTCATGATGTTTTTAAACATCATTATTTAGTCGAGTTGCAGTTTAAAGGCCCTTGAGTGTTGTTAGGAGGAGGCTACTAATGCTCCAGTGTCCCTCATCTCTAATATTGTTGAAGGAACAAATCCATCACTATAAAACTAAACGCCAATTCCACTCATAGCAAATTTGGCTTTTATAGAAAACAAAACCAATCGGCACCTAGATGTAATTGAATACTCGCAAACAATCAATCGATATGCTTTACTGGGTACATATCATATTGTACAAATCGATGACATAGTACTGCAAGTTTCAAAGTATTCTATTTTCAGCTGTATTTACTTATAAGGTATCTACCAATCCTACCATCAAGTACCCAGTAAAGACGAAGAAAAAGTCTATTCATTGCATACGAGTCCTATGGACGAGTTTATACTTGAATGCCTTCTTCTTCATCTCTGACCAGCGATGAACTGTATTATAATTAATTGAATAAAATAATATTTTCGAACTTGTGAACGAGATAGTGTGTCAGCAATAAATAAAAATAATATTTAAACACTTTAACTAATTTTAGATGACGGCGGATTGGTGTTGGTGTGTAAACTAGTTCACTTGAATTGAAGGGTCCAGGGGAAAAAACGATCAAAGTCCACTCTCTTTAGTTTTAAGAAAAACTAAAAACTAAGTTTATGTCAAACAATAATGGGATAATAATAATTTTTTATGAGCTTAAAACATATTTATTTATACGCGTCAATGTTATAAAGGTAGTAGATTAAATTAAAAAAAAAATTACTAAGGAAACATGAAATACCTACGTAAAAATGTTAGGTTAAGTACAAACTTAACAATGGATAAACGATCAGAGTCAAACTTAAGCAGGAGAGTAACGATCAGAGTCCACCTTAAACAAGAGAATAACGATCAGATTCCAAAACCATTATTTGCCAAATCTTGTTTACTCGTCACAATCAGATAAGTCTGATTCGCCACTGTCTGTTTCTTTTGCAACAAGTGTTTCATAAAATACCTGTGCTGTTGGTCCACAGAAACGTTTCAGGTGCATGATATCTTTTATTTTACCTCGGCTTAAGGGTAAAAGCCCATTGTAGAGGAGGCTGAGGGTGTTCAAGCTGTAGGGTGGTAGTGGAGAAGGTGGAGGTGGCTTCTTCAGTTTAGTCTTTTTTCTTTTTCTTTTACCATTTCCGTAGGTTCTTTAGGTTTTCCTTTTGTTTCGTAGTTTTTTTTTTGTTTTCTGTTTCCTTCCCCTTTTTTTGCTGCACTCCAATTTCTGTAAAAGCGCCCGTATATGTGTTTCTATAAAAAAGTAACCAGGTTTTAATTGTTCAACTTTAAGTTCTCGTAAAGGGCGGGTAGGGAAAGAACAGTCCTTTGCAAAATAAGGCGATAAGTGGTCAGTCCAATTTTGAAAGAAAATTTGTTTGCAGTTAACTACCTTGAAAGGTTCAGGTGTAGATCGAGCATTACTGATCTCATTTCTCCAGTCATAGGGTACTTCACAAGGAGCTTTTTGGTTTATTAGCGCCATGTTTTTATCACACTCCAAATAGGAGTGTCCTCTAATAGGAAATATAACTGACACACTATCTAGTAACTTCATGTGGTGGACAGCGGTGTACAGAAATCTCAAAACAATAGTTTTTGTTCTGCCCACCACATGAATCACAAAAAATTTTGAGATTGCGAATTTGTGGGTTCATAATCTGAGTGAAATAATGGTAAAGTATTGATGTAACTTACTTACTTGATACTTTTGTTTCCGCAGGAAGTTGGCCCATTTTAGGGCTTCTGCAGGTCCAAAACTGCCCTGTATAGGAGGGACAGTGTTTAGGGTAGGGTGGGGTGTTCCAGCCCTTTACAATGATCAAAAAATTGTTCCATGCTATAGAAGGATTGATCTATTAGGAAATTTTTTAGCTCACTCTTGAATTTTTTGTTACAATTGATTGTTCTCATTATTAGTGGTAAAACTTGATAAATTTTTAGTCCAGAGAAATTTGGTTTTTTTTTCAAAAAGAGTAAGCCTATGTTGCATTGAGAAATTGTTCTTAAATCTAGTATTGTAATTATGACTATTGTTTATAAATTCTAAGTTTTGAGATTTTATGTACCAGGCACATTCATAAATATATAGACATGGAACTGTTAATATTTTTAGGTTTTTGAAGTGATCACTACAATGTGAGCGGGGAGGCAGGCCCAACATGGCTCTGATGGCCTTTTTTGCCAAGTAAAAATTCGTTTGAGATTTGAGGCTGAGCCCCCCCACAGGATGACTGAGTAAGAGATGTGAGACTCGAACAAACAGTGGTATACAGTTTTTTCCAATTGGTTGTTTTTGAGTTTTGCAAGGTTTCGAAGGACAAAAACGCCTTTGGCTAATTTGCTTTCAATTTTGACCAACTGTTCATTCCAGTCTAACCCATCATCCAATATCACCCCCAGCAGTTCTGTTGATTTTGTGACATCCATCTCCCTGTCACCTATGCACAAGCTAGGAGTCCAGGAATTTTTTGAATTTTTCTTTTGTTTTGTTTGGATGCAGATGCATTTTGTTTTTTTTTATTGAGTTTGAGGTGGTTTGTTTCAAAAAATTGGGCTAGATTGTTTGCTTTGATGAAGGATTCTAATTCCAGGACTCCACAATCTCTGTGCCTGGTAACCAGGGTAGTGTCATCAGCGAACATGTAAAAATTTTCCACTGGAATCTTACTGGTTATGTTGTTTACATAAACCAGGAAAAGCAAAGGGCCCAGGATTGAACCTTGTGGCACGCCATTTCGAATCAAACTGGGTCGTGAAAGTGTGGATTTAATTTTGAATTTGGTTGTGCTGAGAACCTCCACTACCTGATACCTATTGGTCAAGTATGAGGTTAGCCATGCGATGGCAGAATTTTGAACGCCCAGTGCTGATAATTTCTTCAATAAAATGACCGCATTGACACAGTCGAAGGCCTTCGATAGGTCAGCAAAACAGCCGAATACCGTCTCACCAGCCTCGACCGCATCAATGCAACCATTTACAAAATCAATTAAGGCCAGTTTGGTTGATTTGGATTTTCTGAAGCCATACTGCCTCTCCACCAGGAGTTTATTTTCCTCCAGGTAGAGAGTCAGCTGGTCACAGATTACCCTCTCAATGATTTTGGATACTGCCGGAAGGAGCGATATTGGACGATAGTTGCAGACATCGGACTCATCACCCTTCTTTTTTGAAAAGAGGCCTCACCTTGGCCACCTTGCAGGCATCCGGGAAGGTGCAGCTGTTTATGGAGGCATTCACCAACTCCACAAGGGGTTTAGTCAGTTCCTTTTGACAGAATTTAATAGCCTTCATACATAGACCATCCACTCCGGCCGATGTTTTCGGTTTGAGGTTTGAAAAAAGTTTTTTTAGTATTCTATCATCTATGGGCCTGAAAGATTCTAGTTTTGTGTTAGGGTCTATGTTTGGACCGTCATTGTCATCAGAGCAATAGTTTAAATTTTCATTTATTTGGTCTGCAATGTTTATGAAGTAATTGTTAAAAAATTCTTCGATCTGCTTTGGGTGATTTATTTTTTTGTTTCCATTAATTATTTCAATATTTGTTATCTTATCAGTGCTCTTTCCTCTAAAATTATTTACAACATTCCAGGATTCCTTTTGTTTGTTGTCAGATTCATTTATTATTTAGTTAAACCATTCTGCTTTTGTTGACTTGATTCTTAATCTGTAAGTCTCATTTGTTATTAGGCTGTATAAGTAGGTTAAGTAGGGTTTAAGTAGGATGTGTTTTGAAAGTGTCACAGTGTTGTTTTACAGCTCATTTTAATATCAGTGCTATTTGAAGTTTAAACAATAGTTTTATATCATATTTTCAAAAGTGAAAGAGTTTTAAAGAGTAAATATTTTAATCCATAAAGTTGACATTTTTAAATTGTTTTAATCATACAAATATTGGTAACTTACTAACTAACCTAAAATAGAATAATTTTTATTTAATTGTATTTAATACAGTGATTTTATTAAACATTTACTTCAATACTTACAAGTATAAAATATCTTCAAACTGAACTGGCATTTGTAACAATAAAATAATTTTTATTTTCACTTTCACTTTTACTGTGCAGTGATGCTGTCACAACAGGTTATTACCATATCTGATTGTGAGTGAGCAGGTTTGAGTTGATACTGAGTGACTCTTGTTCTCTTATCAATAAGTACTGATAGCTCAGTGTGTAAGGTGGACATCTGTCAAAGTTCAATATTAGATCAGTGGTTCAAATCGTTCACCTGGCATTTCTTTTTGCTTATTCATTTAAATTTATTAAACTATCCAAAATTAATTTAATAGAGTACAGGACATATTTAAGTAGCTACATTTAATTTATTAATAACATTTTGGAAAAGAAGTTATTAGAAACCATAAAATAACTTATAAATAAACTTCCCAGTCAATAAATGTGATTAAATAATTAACAAATACTTGCTTACTTTTTTATTTTAAAACATGGGAAAATACAGAAAAAAGCAGCAAATACAGTTGTGAACAATGCAATAAAAAAACTGGGAACCCGAGGATACAGTGTAGAATGCACTACTTGTGAAAATTGGTTTCATAGAACTTGTACTGATTTATCCGTTAAGCAGTGTAAGGAATTAAAGAGAGATATTGGGTGGAAGTGTAATAGATGCTCAGTATCGGATCAGCATGACTATTTTACATAAGGAAAATAAAAAACGAAAAGAGTTATAATGAGCAGGAAATCGAAGAGGCAGCACTAGATGACACGGACAACATCAATGAGGATTTATTGCAGCTGAATCAGGAGCTAAGGAATGAACTAGAAAGTGTAAATTTGGATAGTGACTGACATGGGTAAGCAGTTGGAGGTATCAAGATGTGCAGAAAAGAATCTCCGCAAACAGATAAACCAGCTTAGAAACCCTACTTATAGAAAGAGAAGAATTTATAATTAAATTACAAAATGATAGAAAACAAAAAGAAAGTATTAACGTAAATAATGCAAGTGAGCTTTACTCCACTATTGTAAAAGTACAAACTAAAAATAAAGATGTCACGAAGAAGTTTGCCATTACTAAAGCCAGAACAACCTATAGTGTGTAAAAATAAATTTCAAGCATTAAGCGAGTCGGAAGTAGAGGAGAGTACTTCTGAGATAAAAGGATCACAGGCAACAATGACAGGAATACTGGAAAAATATAACCAGCCAACAAAACTCGAGGTCAACAAAAACCAAGAAGCCCAGATTGCTGTTTGTGGCAGATAGTCATGGGAAGCATATGTCACCACTTCTGGAAGAAGAACTGGGGGAGAGTTTCACTGTGGAAGTTGTCACAAATCCAGGAGCAAATTTTAACTATGTGCTCAAAATTTGGTGGAGATGACGTATAATTTTACAGCTGAAGACCATGCAATATTTCTCTGTGGAAGCAAATGACTGTGATCGAGTCAAAGGATCATGAATTACTTGTAAATAGTTTTAAGTTTAGATAAAATAGTAAATGTAGCATCTAAAACAAATGTACATATTCTAAGCATTCCATTCGTTTTGATAGCCCTAAAGAAAACTTTGCTATTCACTGTGTAAATGCAAAACTACATAAATGTATGTCAACATCTAATATCAGAGGTTTTATAGATTTATCAAACCATTCAGCCTAAACTACTATACAAATCATGGCTTTCATTTTAAATAGAAGAGGTTTAAAGCTTTACTAGCTAAGTTGATAAGACAAAATGTGAACAAATACCATTGCTGTGCTCAGAGTAACACAAACACACAAGACAATTCAATCACACATAGAATCTCTAATATCCAGAACAAACAACTCCATGAGCAATAAAAACACATGTAGTCACTTGTCAACACAACCTTCATTAATGTCACCACTGTCACCTTTTTTAGCAAATCAATTGCAGAAGAGCCCAGTAAAATAGAGCAGAGTAAAATAATATCAAAGGTTCAGTTTTACAAAAATAACAATATAACAAATTACAAATAACATTACCAATTTTCATGATAACATACAGCACCTGCCCTCATCAACTGAAAGTTTATATGATTTTTCTCAAGATAGTAGGCATACTAAGGCAAGGAGCTGTCAATCATCATCCAAGTTTTCTATTTTTCATCAAATGTTCAACATTTGTCATCCCACTTTAAATATGTTAAATATAAATTTAGAGGAAATACAACCAGATATCTTGGCACTAAACTGAACATAAATTGACAGCAGCAGAATTGATTGGGTTACACATTCCTCAGTACAAACATTTGCTCGTCTTTTGTGAGATCTCATTTCATCTGGAGGTGGAGTGCTAATATTGGCTAAAGAGCATATACATTTCAGATGTATTAAATTACCAGCAGTTGAAGCTCTCTTAGGAGAAAAAAGAATTTGAGTGCTGCCTGTCTGAAATAAACTATAGATAAAATTTCTTTTGTATTGGCAGTTTTATATAGATCACCCCAAAACACTGTCTAGTAGACAAATTTTTAAATAATTTAGATATATTGTGTAATGTACTATGTCATAAATTCAAAAATGTGATTTTGGCTGGAGATATAAACATAAATGTATTAAAAAAAAGATATAATTTACACTAAATTTAGTAATATATTTAAAAGTGTATAATATGAAATATATTTGGTGGACTTCCCAACTAGAGTTACAGCTGATTCTCAGACAGCCATAGATAAACTTTATTACGAATATAGATTGTACAAAAATTAAATATATCAGGTATCATAACTCAAATATCCGATCATGATGGTCAACTTCTAGGAATTTTTAGAATTAAATTGTGTTGATTCGAGTAAAATGAATATAAAAAAACTATGCAGAAGATTTACTTTGAATAACCACTGAAACATTTTTGCGAGATTATAGCAAAGGAGACATGGATAGAAGTTTATCAATCACCGGTAGATATGAAATATCAACTATTTCATAGTATTTTTAGTTATATTTTCGAAATACATTTTCCTAAAATTAGTCAAACTGTTAAAACATTTCTTAGGACAAAATGGATTACAGATGATTATACAAATTTTAAAAAATGAATTAGTTGAACTTGAGAAACAATTTAGAATTTCCAAAAAACACAAAATTTGAAGTTAGTCATAAAAGGAAGGAAAAATGTACTGAAAGAGTGGCATGAATAGAAATAAACAAAAATACTTCGATGATAAAAATTCTATACTCTGACAAACAAACCAAAAAACAACTTGGAAAATAATTAAATATGAGGTAAATAAACAATCCAATATAAATCATAATAAAAAGTATTATTGCAAATGGAAAATTAATATCTAATCCTGTTACTGTAGGAAACACTTTTAATGATTTTTTTGTGACAGCCGTTGACTTGCTAGTATTACCTAACATACCTCAGCTCAACTCTATTTATATCAATAGTGAGCATCTGACCTGTTGCTCGGCCATGTTTCAGATTTCAAACCGGTGTCTGAGTATCAGTTAAAAAACAATTGTTTTGTCATTTAAAACTAAGTTTTCTGTGGGGCACGATGATATACCAATTGATATTGTGAAAAAATCTGTTAACTTTATTATAAAACCTCTTGTCCATGTAATCAATTCTTCTTTAATTTCAGGAATATTTCCTGATATTTTTAAAAGTTGCCAAAGTGATTCCTCTCTTTAAAAAAAGGTAATGTGACTGATCCAGCATGCTATAGGCCAGTGTTCATTGCTCCCAATTTTTTCTAAAAATATTCGAAAAAGTGGTTTATGATCAGCTTTTAAAACACCTAGAGTCTAATGAAACTGTTGGACAAACAACAACATGGCTTTCGTCGTGGAAAATCAACAATAACGGCCGGTATAGAATTTATCCAGTCCATTATTGACTCAGTTGATAAAAGAGAAAAAGTATTTGGGATATTTTTAGATCTTACCAGAGCATTTGATTAGTGTCAGTCATGTAAAGTTAATAAGGAAATTAAAACAGCTTCGGTATATATGGAAAGGAGCAAACGTGGTTTGATTCCTATTTAACAAATAGAAATAACAATATGTAGAAATAGAAGAAAACCATTTTTCACAATAAAAAATCATTATGTGTGAGGGCTCATAGATCACAGATGCAGGGACACTACGGCATGGTGTGCCCCAGGGGTCTATCCTGGGTCCTCTATGTTTTTTTATGGTATTTATTTACAATACCGTGACCATGAAAAATGGACTTTTTTTCATGGGTTGGGCATTTATAGCCAAGTGTTATTATCACAGGTGCATATAAACTGGGGGGAAGTATATCATTGTATTATATTGATGCCTTTCGGGCATTATTGCATTAAAGATGGAAAATAACCGACAAAATTTTGTCGAACAACACTTGGAGGGTTAAGGATCAGGGGCATCACGTGATCTGGGATTCGACTTTTGCAAGCTCGAGTTAATTTTTTTCCTAAAAGAGCAAGCAGTGCGCAGCACTGCGCAGCGGGCAGGCATCGTTGACAGGATTAACGTCATCATTTCAGTAAAATTTGCCAGAGGTACTGTCAAAAAACAGAGTTTTCAGAGGATTTCAAAAAATCGTAACTCCTTTGATTTTCGTTGCCGACGAATTTTTTCTTCACTATTGTTTTCAGGAAAAATTGTAGTTTTCAGGAAAAAAAAATGAACATACCTTTCCATGGTCACGATTTTGTAAATTGATACCGTTTTTATGTTATATAGGAGGTTTGCCAGGGGTGATGGAGGGGTTGGATGGTGGCGTGTGTCTGTATGCTGATGATTCAAATGTTTTGTTTTCTGGTCAGAAGCTTGAGAATATTGAAATTTCATCATATATTTGGTCTAACTAGGATTAAGGATTTTTTTGACAAAAATAATCTTTTATTAAATTCAGATTAAATCTAATTATATTTCTTTTTCTACAAAGCAATCCAGATCAAATTTAAACTGTGACATTTTTCTAGACAATGACAGACTTAAACAAGTAGGACCACACAAAGTTTTTAGGACTTATAATAGATTAAAAATTTAGCTTGGGGATAAACATGTAGATCATGTTTTACTAAGAAGATGTCTACTGGTCTATATGCATTGCGACAAATGGCAAAAATTAGTAATTTACATACACTTAAATTAATATATTTCTCTTTGATCCATTCACATTTAGCTTACGGAATAAGCATTTATGGAGCAACAACAATAAGTAATTTAGATAGGCTTTTGGTCCTACAAAAAAAATCTTTGAGAATAATGAAAAATTTAAGATATACAGATTCTGTTAAACATATTTTTTCTGAACTTGGAATTCTGACAGTATATGGTTTATACTTCTTTTAAAGGGCAGGCTATATTGTAGTGGTATTGCAAAAGTTTTGATAAAAGCTCCATATTTGTCATATTTATATTTAGGGCGTTATAAAAATCTCTCCAATCTTCATTTCTCAGTCTAAGTTTTAATTCATCTAGGTTATTCTGTTTCATGCTTCTTATTTGTTTTTTAGTTTTACAATTTTTCCCTTTGTGAGTATCAATATTTAGTAATGGCATGGTGATCAGATAGGAGTGGTTCGATTACTTCGTTTTTGTGTTTTTCAAAATTTGTAATGAAGTTGTCGATACAAGTGGCAGAGGTATCAGTTCTCTGGTGGCCTCTTTTACAGTTAGATTTAAGCCAAAACTTGTTAAACTATTTTTAAAATCTAATATGGTTTTATTTTCACACAATATATTCAGGTTGAAATCACCACCTAGTATTATATTTGTTCTCTTTTGGTGTTAATTTAGAGAGGTAAAGTGTTAATTTGTTTTGGAATATGTCAATGTTCCATCAGGGCTCCTATATAGGATGCCAATATGGTTTTCTTATCATCTACTTCGGTTATTATTTCACAGCATTCAAAATTCTTGTTCTCAGATAATTTATTGCCAATGCTGGTTATTTTTAGAACTTTTAGTTTAGGACTGATTTTTGCTTATAGATTGCAACTCCTCCCATTCTCATCCTTCCCTGCAAAAAACTGTTTTGCAAAGTGTAATTTTGTATTTTCAACATGTTTAATTTAAAATCTTCAAGACCATGCTCAGAGACTAAGAAAAAATCAGGTTTATTGTCATCCAAAAATATTTCAGTTTGTGTTATTTTTTTTCAAGAATGCCACCTTATGTTTAGGTGAATTACTTTACAGGACCCTGTTATATTGTTAGATGAAGCTTTTTTCCCCAATTTAGCCTTCTGTCCCGTCGTGGGATATGTTACATCATTCGATCGTTTTTTGCCAATAGTTTCACCATATGTGTAAAATACAGACTTTCTACTTGATAACTCATGTATATTAAAGGAATAAAATGATATCTGTCTTTTGTAATAGACATAATTTGTACTTAGATTGGGCATTGGCAGATTCTTTTGGTAGTCCATAACAATACAAAGCTTCTCATTTGAATTTTTATAAGCTTTTCGAGTAGATCGTTTAATTTCATAAAACTTCTCAGCTTTTGTTTTGTGAAGCTGGTTGGCTATCTCTAAGGCACGTTTCTCCTTTGTTAGGTTAGCTATTTTCTCCTCAGCTAAATCCACCTGGCCTAATTCTAATTCAATACGTTTCATATTGGCTTTATGTTCGTCACACGTACTACACGTATCAGTCCAGGGGTAGCCAAAGCTGAAGTTGAAATTCGTGTTAAATATGTGACGGTAGGTCTCATATGACACTTTAAACAGTTGGTTGTCAGCAACGTATAAGTCATACATTTTTTAAAAGTTTAATTCCTCCGACAGATATGTTTTGAAACTATCGTGTAAACTATAATGAGCTTTACGACTTTAAAATGATTTTATGTGTTCACAGATTTTCTGGAAGGTATCAAGTTTTAGTTTGTGAGGTCGGTTTAAATGTTTACCCCTACCATCAATGGGAGCCATTCCTCGAGTTACCAATGCCTTTTTTAGCGATATAGTACGCCTATTTGTTATACCATAGATAGATATAAAACCCTTATGGCAAACAGGTACTTGAACTACTTTCCCTCCCCTTAGAACACGCACTTTATATGAGTAGGAACAGTCATTTGTGTTTGCCTTAGCTTGGTCTAGTCTAGGCCTACGCCTCTCAACTTCATGAACTGATATTAAGCCACTCAAATGGGCATTTTGATCATCAAATGTTGGCATAAAGTTTAGATCTGTGATAATCTGTTTTCTCTCAGCTTCAGAAATCACAGTGAAGCATTGAAATCTTTTACAATTACATGGGTCATCAGTAACTAAAGATTGATTTCTAATCCGCTTACTTGCATCACTAATTCGTCCTGTTTACTTCCGCTTTTTGATCAAGTTAGATGACACTTTACTATCCTCCTCTGAATCACTTGACATAAATATATTTCACAAGTCACTAGTCATAACACTGGTACTTAGGTCTAAAAATACTAAATGACTTTTGCTCCAGTAACTATAAGTAAAATTGACATAACCTCATCATATGAACATAGATAGTCTCACCCAGACAACAAAAAGAGCAGTGCTGCCAATATGCGCAGTGGACTCTGGCCGTTACTTCCCTGCTGCACAAGGACTGTGATCGTTTTCCCCCAGTTGAATATGGACCGTGATCGTTCTTTCCCTTTGTTTAAAAACTTTCAGTTCAATTTAAATGGACTAGGATCATTTTTACCCTGTTCTTCATTTTTGTGACTTTGATCGTTTTTCCCCTGGACACTTCAATTCTTTTTGTAGTACCTAACTAACAGAGTTGTCGCCATTTGAAGTTATTATTGATCTCTAAAAATAGCACCTTGCATAGTTTGATCATTTTTATTGTTTATGGTAAAGATCTCAAAGAACATGATGAAAATGTATCAAACATCATGAGAGCTGTTGAAAAATATAATGTTGATCTGTAGTTTTAACAAAATCAAACCTTTAGTACAATGTAAAACTTTTCCTCTTTCTTCTAACGCTTAAGTGCCCTTTCAACAACTCAAATAAAATATAGTCAACTCCATGTTTTCACCTATCGATGAGATTATTCCATTCTCAATAGAAATTCATCCCTCTAAGTTTGCGATTTCTGCAAAATTATCTGAAGAAGGGCGCCCAGTAGTTTTCTTTCCTTAATTCTGTCTCCTTTACAATAAAGATACCCTATATTTTAAAACGAGACTCATGCTGTTGTAGAAGCTGTTAGACGTAATGTTTTATATATTTTTAAATACATATTTATATTTAATTTTATATATTTAAGTTAAAAATTTGCAATAAAATTATATATGGTTATGAAACGATATTGTGGATTGGTTTCTCCAATGCTAGTTGGACAGTTGGCACAAAAGATGTTATTGAACCATTCAGGATTTCTGAGTGACCTTAAAAGGATTTATATTATGACATCACAAACTACAACTTCTTGTTCTGTAAAAGGTAGGAAGAAAGCTCAATATAGCCATTGGTCTACTCTTACTGTTCGCTTCTGACTGAAAAACGGTCTCAAACCTGCAAGATAGGATTAGTATCTCTGCATTTGTAGAGGGGTTGGTGAAAACAGAAAAGCCACGTTCATGCCTTAAGACGTTACGTAGCTCCTAGGAGTGGATTGTAGTAAGAGTTCTCACAAAAATTAGTAAGCACTCTCTTGAAGAAAAATTAAGTACTATTACTCTAATGTATGATGGAGCAACATATATCAACATACAATATTGCAGTAAGAAGATCATTTACTCACTTATACTTCATGTGGGAATCAGATGGTCTGATTGAGTTCAAAATTACAAACCAGTATCCTACCCTTCTGAATCCTTTTTCTCCTATTTTGATTACAATAAAATAAAAAAATAAAAAAACAATGTCCAGTGTTTTTAAGTACTGCTTGATTTGTGATAACTTTATATCATGTTTAGAGAAGAAAAAGATGAATTTTCTAAAAGTACATTATTGAAGAAACCACTGTACAATATTTGTTAAGAATAACAAGCGTTATCAATATATTTATTATTTTATTTTTACTTGATTGTTTACATTTTTTACACTCTTAATAACTGCAATATAATTTTTATCTTAAACTTGTTTACTAGACAAATAATACATCAAGCCGATACTCCTCAACATGAAATATTATGATATAACAGCCTATTTAATAAAATCCAAAATAGTGTAATGCCAAGGAAATTACTTAAATTAAGTAGAGAAGTTACAAAATTCTTTTAAATTTCAGGTACATTAACCCTTTCAGGATTAACAAATTATATACTATTATTCTAAAATTCTAATACACCAACTAGTCACATATCGGAAGTTTGTCTTTAGGTTATAAAAAGTTAATAAATTCCTTTTATTCATGTAAATTTTGACCCTATTAAATGTCTTGGAATTCAGTAATGATTCAATCTGCAAAAGTGTAAGAAAGAAGAAATTGCAGAATTTGCACCATACATTTTCATGATATCCAGTAACACTTGCTTCTTGTCTCCTGATATCCGAGAGCCAGCTACATGACGTTTATTTTTGTATATTTGAGTCAGAGTTTAGGTATTTGTACTGAATTATTGTGTTCTGCATTAGATTAACACCATGAGAAAAAAATGATATTGAGAGAGCTTGTTTACCGCAACTGGAAGTTCTCGCTTTTTTCCAAATTATACCCAAAATAGTATGTTGTTTATGTTACTGTTTAGTGTGTTTAGACTAAATTTTAATTATTAAATTAAGACATTGAACAAAGATAAAAAAGTCAATCAATGCCTATGGTATTATTTTTGTTATTGATGCACAATTTTATTTTAGATGTTTACTGTTGTTAATTTTCTCATATTTTAATTTATTTTTATAAAAATTGTGAAAATAACTTCCAATTCCTTAACAAGTAACCATATAGAAATATATGTGTGAAATCTAATTCCAAGTCTTTTAGATTTTTCAAATTTGTACAAAACAAAAATTAAATCTCTTACTGACAAAAAATATTGTTCATGGGTCAGTAAACATTTTTTATCTGAAAAACCATAGTACTTATTTCATACATTTTCTCTAGTTTATGAAAATAAATGTCTTTGAAAAATCATTTGAATATCTCTATTAGTGTTGAAATTAAAAACTAGTCATTCTAATTGATATAGAAAAGTTATGATCCTAAAAGGGTTAATGAGTAATAGATGCAAAAATACATTTCTTTTTCAAAAGTCCTTTTGACATCTGTAATATTTTAACGTTGCAATTTAACTGATGTCAAAGTAAATTATCATTAATTACTAAACTGATAAAATGAAGTATTTAATTAAATGGTAAACATTAAATATTAGCACATTAATAAAAAGACTGTAGATTGATATTGATTTAAAATAATACTGTAATCACCGGGATACATTCTGCTTGATTACATAAATGTACCTATAAAACACATTTCTTATACAATTGATCAATTTTAATTTTTTTATAACAAGCATTTTTAATTACAATACTTTTTAAAAATGTAATGTTATCTTTCAATATTCCACTAAAATAAACTTATTCTTAAAATCTAGTTAAAATTGCTTGATTTTTAAACTGAAACTTAAACTAAAATAACTAGTTTGAAAAATCAACAATAAGTAGTTTACCTTACTGAAAATGACACAAAAATGATGCAACATAACTGTATGTTTGAAAAGGTAAAAAAAAATACAATACCAACATGAATTTGATTACAACAAGTGACAATATTCGGATTAAAACCACTATTAAATCACAGTCTGAGGGGCTGTTATGAAGTGCACTGTATTTGTCACTGTGTTGATAACATTTAGAGAGGCCTCTTCAATGCTAAACAGGGAAACATCCTTCTGAATTCCACCAAACATGATGATTTCTCCCTGGCCGGACACAAGAGAGTACAGGATCGTGTGTTCGGGCCCTCCGGGTGCTACACTCTTTATCGGCAACCACCTGACGCAGTGGTCCGTTAAAACAGTACTGATGTCCATCACAAACATCGCCATTTTCGGTGGGGACTGCCTGACTACGGGAGGTGGTATCGGAACGGCCTTAGGCTTAGGCTGAGGATTTCGAGACAAATTGCGCAGCCGCTCTTCCATCCTGTGGAGTACTTCCAGTTGCCTCTCTCGATGTTTGTTGCCGCTGTTTGACGGTGTCGATCTAAATGCTGCCATATTGTTGTTTGTCGGTAAATTTATATTTCGATTACTGCTGAAAGGTGACCTATTTCTTTCAATTGGGTTTATTTTTGCATCAGGAACTCTTTGGGCAGGACTGCAGTTTGCGACCTCTCTCGCTTCAGCCTTGTCGACATCCGGGTCATGACTGTGGGACGGTGCTGGAGCCGTGTTCGACCCACTGGGTTCTGCAGAAGCTTGTCCATTTCTGGGAGTCAGACTTCCTCTTCGCCCATTCACATTTACATCTCTGTCTATCCGCGGAGTCGTGCATCCATCAGATGCTCTGCAAAATCACAAAACTCATCATCAGAAAAATTGTATTCTCTCAAATCAACTGATAAAAATCAATTCATGTGCAAACACATATTGCTTAACGATTCAAGAAATAGAATGGAAAATTTAGGTATTTGAATTTACTGCTATTAAAAACAACTAGATTTTAATATTTGGGTTCCAATAATTTGTATGTAATAATATTCATCTGAGCAGCTGAAGACAAGTTGGCTAGCCCAGCACTTGAGTATTGGGTATTGCCCATCCAGTGATACTACTAGTGTCTACATGTATACAGAGTCATGTGCTTAAAGAGTTAACAACGTTGCTGACAGTTGTCATCAAACAAATGTACAATGACTTAACTTGTTCAAGTAATTAGTACTGTTTCACAATACTGTAGATGGTTCCAATGGAAAGATGAAAAGCCAAAAGTGATAACAGATATAACAATAAACACCAAGGGAGAGATGCGTGGAGGCAAATTGCCGCAGCAGTGCAGTGCTTCAACAAAAAAATACACCTATCTCAAAGTGGATGGGTTATCAAGGTCACTCTTAGAAATGTAGTGGGAGGGGTAAAACTAAACCCCTCTCTGCTAGTATGGGTACAAACAAAAATATAAAGAAACTCTCAAAAGCGTGGCAAAATACCGTGGATATGATACCTCATTTGTTAATGCCATTGTTCTGTATGTTAGGTAATTTGAATTACTTACTTTATCTAATCAATATATAAAAGTTATTAAAATAAATTAACTTCAACTTAAAATTTAGCTTATTAACCCTAGAACACTAGCACTAATTGAATACCCGTTATTACTAGTACTACGTAAAACTGACGTGTGCAATACAAATAGTGATATTTATCCTTGGTTTACCATAAAAATATTAATATTTATTTTTTGTTTTGTTTTTATATATTTGTATTTTTATTTTAGAACATGTTTTTATTTTTATTTATTTTATTTTTTGAGACAATACATATGTGTATATATATATTGTATATATATATTGTTATATATATATATATATATATATATATATATATATATATATATCATACAATACATTGTTTCTTTTGCAACAGTTAAGTAAAACTAAGGGTACCTAGCATTGAAACATACTTGTAATTAATTGTTTTACTTTTACTAATAACTACTTTTTAATTAATATTCCTATTACTTTATTTACTACTTACTAATTTTTAAAGGAAATACATTTCATTTTTAGTTTTACATATTCCTTATTTTGATTTAAATAATGGAGTAATTAAGTTGTATAACATTATACACAAATAATTATTGACTTAGATACAGTAAAAGGTAAAGTTACTTTTTAGAAAAATCATAATGTTAACTTAGACATTTTATGTAAGTTCTTAGTAGTTTATGCACAATCTGGACATCTTTTTGTTTGGTGTTCACCACAAATGACTTTTCCACAACTACAATAAGTACTTGACATTCTCTTCTTCTTCCAATCACAAATATTGCAGTATTTTCTTTGTCCTTGCTGTGGAACAACTTCCCTTCCGATTTGGTCAAGTCCCAGTACAATGGTGATGCTGCCACGCAGTTCACGAGATAAGTTCGGTTGGCTTAGCCTTTGCCTCTGCAGCTCCTCACACAGCTCTTCATGGAGTTTGATCATAAATGTCTGTCTTGACAATGCCTTCCCATCATTTAATCTAAAGAAGTTGTGTGTATATATAATATAAGCATTAAGAACAGCTATGTTCAGCATATAATAATAAAAAAAAAAAAAAAAAAAAAAAAAAACAGAGAGGCCATCTTTTGGTTTTTTGACCACAGTTCGCAGACTGGCATAGTTGGTTGAAAGTGTCGACACTACCTTTAGTGCTGTTATAGGTCATTATGATCTCCGGTTTACCTGAAACTTCATTTACAGCTGATCCACCATGCATTGTTGATATAAATGTAACCATTTTGTTACTCTTTGCTTTATATGAAACAGCAGTTACATCATCATGAAATAAAAACATGCTGCTCCCCACTTGGCGATCCTTGTAGTGGACATCTTTGAAGACATCTGGCAATTCCCTCTTGTTTTTTTTTATTGTGCCCACGGTTGTAAGGTGATACTCATTCAGTAGGTCCTGGGCCAAACGCACGCTGGTAAACCAATTATCAGTGGTTACATAACGGATACTCCCAGCAATCATCCCTACTAATCTCTGGACAAAATGATCTGCAATCGGCGCAGGAACTGTACTCTTTCCTAAATATGGAATAGCATTTAGCATATATTTTGAACTATTGTCACACATCATGACAATTTTCATCCCATACTTGTTAGGTTTGCTGGGTATGTACATGCGAAAAGGACAATTGCCCCTAAAACCTACCAACTGCTCGTCAATCGTTACATATGAACTGGCTTTATAGTGTTTCTTGCAGTTTTCTACTAAAATATTCCAGATTTCTGAGATTGGTGCTAACTTGTTATCCTTTTTTCATTGATCTCTTGTTGTTTTATTGTCAAAGCGGAGACAGTCCAATAGAAAGCAAAATCGACGTTCTGACATGGTTGCATGGTTTTTTTTTTTACCTGAATATACTGGATCAAACAACATTTTAGTTGTCAAATGGTTATCTTTTAATATGCCAGGTAGTATCAACAACCCGAAAAGTGCGTACAATTCATGTTCATCCAAATCCTTTAGTGATCCATCACCAGGATTTTTGTAAAGAACCCTTTTTTCCGCAATTTCTTCATTGGTACACGTTATTATTATATGTAAAATATCCTGAGAAAACAGCAGCTGAAAACATTCTGTTGGATTAACAACGTTTCGAGCAGAAGCATTAGGCCCTGGTCTGATATGGATTATGTTTTTTGAAGGTGTTTTTCCAGTGCACAATTCAGATTTAGTATTCCACACAAATCTATCTTTACCTTCAATGGTGTCAACATCTGGTACAATCACTCTACCATCAGGTTTTAAACCCTATTTTGACTTGTTTATGTTTGTTTTCCTTCTGGCCTTGTTATTTTTTGAGGTACTTGCTTCACTGTCCTCATTTGTCTTTCTTCTCTTACTTTGTGGATTTTCAATATCACGTTCAATGTTTCTTATTGGAGCTGCAAATTCGTTATCCTCGTCAACACTCAAAAGTTGTACCGAATCTTCTGGAAAATACTCGGGATCGGCGTCACTGTCATACTCATCAGAACTTGCATCATCAAATTCTAAGACATCTTCATCACTTACACTCTCTTCCAGTGCACTAATTGTATCTACCTCGAACAATGTCCTTCTTTTGCTCATTTTCAGTGTTTACAGCCACAAATTAATAAATAATTTATTATGTCCTTAATAAAAAAACCACCACGTAATACTAGGACCACGTAAAACGCACGTGTTGTACACAGGCGCCACTACTACACACACGCCCGAATGACGTGTTAATATTTACTACAACTACTAGAGCTATGTAAAGTTTACGTTCTGTGAAAAGAACCAGCAAAATAACTGCGCAATAACCGAACGCAAGCCACAACACAACACACCGTCTCGTTGAGGACTGACCGAGAGAAGCACTACTGGAGGGGTGATGGCTTAGTGGGAGGGGGGAGTGGATAAGAAACAAAATGGCGGAGGCACACGTCAATTCGACGTACGCTAGTATTTTAGGGTTAATAAACAAAATAATTAGTGATTAAAATATGGTTTATATGTAAGATGTAAGAATATCTAGATTTACTGTAAAATGTAACTTTTTGTATATGGCTATGATTGTCAAATTCTTATGACAATAAATGATTGATTTGCAAAGCAATACCGAGGTAACCAGATTTTGGGACTTCACTACACTAATTTAATCAGATGTTTGGAATTTTCAGCTTGCAATTTAATTAAAATTTGAGATCTTAAATGTTATTCATAGCGATACTTATTAATAATTCATAGCGATACTTATTAATAATTATCTCTTGGGAATTAAAGAGTTACATTACATCGATATTATATTATTTCTTTTATATTAACCTACTGGACATGTCTGTTATGGGCAAACTAATTTTGTAAACTTACCGTATAAATGTTTATTATTATTAAATAATTACCTCCTTGGTAAACTGTCGTCAGAAGGAGGCCTCGTTGGTGCAGGATTCCACTTTGCCAAGGAAAACGTTGGAAATGTTGATGTGGGATTTCTGCCGATTGCAATAACATTTGTCCCACTCTGGAATAAAGGTGATAACAAAGATAATGAGAATTTCTGGAATGAAATATTTGTTAATTGCATTGAAATATTTGATAAAGAATTTAAAATATATGTCTATTAGCAGACGGAATGCCTATGTTATATAGCAATACCTACTTTAACCTCAATGTTTTGTTGTATTTTAATAAGCCCAAGCCAAGTAGAAATTATATGTACTATTTTAAAAACTCTAGATACTTTGTTCAATGAGTGTAGTGTGGTAATCAAACTATTCAGAAGCTGTAAGGAGATTTCATACAATGAAGTTGATTACGAGGTTCTCATGTCATACATGCATCTCTATTTTGGATATTGTTGAGAAGAAGGGTAGAGTTCTTCACTGATTAATTGAGTTTAATCCTCTTTTCTGTTTTAGAAAATAAGAGTATTTTGAGTTAAATATTGCAAGTGCTAAGTCACTATTTTCTTTTTGTGTTGCTCCCGAAAACTAGAGGATGCATGGAAAACATGAAAGGGTATAAGAAATCGGCTGCATGATCAGACATTCCTCAACAAAATAACAATATACAGGATAATTGTCACAAATTACCTCCTAATTCAGATTTCTTGAGAAAAATTGGAGACCAAGAAATTGTCAGTTGCTGTTTGACAATGTCAGTCTGCTCCTACTTCTGATATGACTTTTCTTATTGGACTAGCCTCATTTTAACTATGAATGACAGGCACCCAGGTATTTCCTCCAGGAGCATGCTAACCCCTTTGGCTTTTCTGCCTGCTTCGATTTAGATTAAAGTCCAATTCATACATTTTTCCTGTTGTGCAAGAGAAACTATGAGAGCTGTACACATTTGGAATACTTTCCAGCAAAAATAAGGGACACTTTTAATCTCCCCAGCATTGTTTTATACAGAATTAGGCAATATATTTGGTCCTCTTTATTTTATTTTACGTTATAATGTTTAATGTTATGACAGAATATTAGTGATGTAAAAATATATTTTATTTGTAAGATATAGTAAAAAGAATATCTGAATTTAATATAAAATTTTAATTGATGAATGCTTTTAGAATGACTAAATTTATTATAATTGGATATTTTTGTAAGAGACGTTTATGTGGATTTTTTGAAGATTAGTAGACAATATATACAGGGTGAGGGAAACCACCAGTCTGCAACGTATAGCGGCTGAACTGAGAAACCTACCTTCTTTTTAATGAAATAAGTATTTTTGGCACCATTTTTCAACTATCCATGATAAAGCTAAACTTTAAATAAATCTATTAAGAAAATTTTTTTAAAGTCAACTATTGATAGGTGTAATGAAAGTCATACCTTGCTTGCTATTTGAATTTTTACGTTTTACGACTTTGAAATATATTACATTTGAATTATAAAAAGTGGAAATGTGCTGAAAAGTGACAACTGTAACATACTTTTAAAAAAAGTAGTTCTTTGGTAACGTAGGATACAAATTTGGATTTACTACAAATTGTAACAAGAAAACAGTAAAGAAAACTGTGAAACCGTACAAATTTGACATTTTGGATCAACCTCCACACAAGAAGAAAATAAATATTTTTTTTAATGATCAGGAACTAGAGACTTTTAAAATGAGATATCGCTCAAGCTACCTTTACATTTGAAAATATTTTTTAAATGATCCCTACTTCCTCCCTCTGAAAACGTACCATTTTGGGATATTTTGGGGTGTTAAAAATTATTTTCCCTAATTATTTGGCATCAAAATATGGGGTTTTTCATTAAAACAAAGGAGGTAGGTTTCTCTATTCACCTGCTATTCATTGCAGACATTGCAGGGTCTGTATCACCCTGTACATGTCTGCTGCCTTAGTAACCATTGTCTTAGGTGAAATTGAACATGAGTCTTTCTCATTACGTATCCAACAACCCAACATGATAGGTGTGACACATGTACCTTGCAGGCAGGGTGACACCACAGCTGGCCATTGGAGGGGTGCGAGGTACCCCACTGCGGGTTCTCCACAGTGATGGCAACCCACTGCCACACGTTTCCCTGCATGATGAGCAGCCAGACATCGTTGAGGAGGACACTGGGTCTGCCACCACAACCGCCTGTAAATTACAACCAAGAAATAAAAGAACACACAGAATAAAACCGTATTTATTTAATTTAAAGTGCACCACAGTAAATAAAAAGTTTTTCATAAAATGTATATGTCGAAAAGAACAGTTTATTACTCTGTTTATTACATGTGCCTTTTGTAGAAATTAACATTGTACTAGAGTCTTCCAACTAGTAAGATATATTATTATAGTACAATTCATGGACTGAATAAAATGCATTGTTAATGATAAACTGTTGAAGTTTAGTTTTAAATTATGTTAATTCTGTGATTTTGATTTTATGTGAACAGGTAGACAGTTTTATAGATATCTAAATTACATTTTCTTATGAGGATACATTCTGCATACGCAGTCAACCATGTAATTTTATTGAGTAAGTTGGAGTATTATGGTTTCTATGGCAAAGATTTGGAAATTTTGAAGTCATATCTTTCAGAGCGTAAGCAATTGGTCGACCACAATGTCAGTTTGTCTGAAGTTTTAGAATTTAAGTTAGGAGTACCTCAGGGGTCTGTTTTAGGGCCTATACTCTTTCTAGTTTTAATTAATGACCTCTAAGCAATAATTTGTCCTGTTACTCTACAATATATGCAGATGATACAACATTGTTATCTTATCATAATGATGTGGATCAGCTAAAAATAATTTCAGAAAACACATTGTTAGAGGCAACTTATTGGTTTGAAACTAATGGACTATTCCTGAATAAAGAAAAAACTCAGCATCTGTTGGTAACCTTAAAAACAGAAGATCGCTTAGATTCATTAAGTACAGTGAAGCTTTTAGGTGTAAATATTGATTCTAATCGGTCATGGAAAACTCATATAGCCTATATTTGTAAGAGATTGTCTAGAGTGATTTATTTACTTGCAAACCTTAAAAATAAAGTGTCTCTAAAATATTTAAGAATGGCCCATTTCTCATTTTTTGAAAGTATTATAAGATATTGTTTACTTGTGTGGGGTAATGGAATAGGCATTCAAAAGGTTCTTATTGTACAAAAAAGCTATACAAATCATAACTGGCTCTAATCCGCGTGATCACTGTCGACCTCTTTTTAGGCAATTAAACATTTTAACTGTTGTAAATTTGTATATTTTTGATGTATTAATGGTAATAAAGAAAAATCTGCATCTTTATACACAAAGAAATGCCATACACTCTCATAATACACGAAACCAAGACAGAATTGAGCTGCCTAGATTAAGACTTTCAAAATCAATGGATTACCATAAAAACATGGGAATAAGGCTTTTCAATAAGTTACCAGTTTCCTGGAAAAATTTAAACCATCATAAATTTTCAGAGAGATTACATGAATGGCTTGTAAATAATCCACTGTACAACCTAGAAGAATATTTTTAATTTAATTTTAACACTTAGTCTAGATTGTGTATAGGCTAGTGAGTACTATTGCTTAATAGGATTAAGTTTTTAAAACACTATTGTGACAAATTAGTCAACTAATAGTTTCTAGTATTGACAATGTCTATTGCCTGTTATGTGACTTGCCGATGGATAAATAAATGTCTTTATTGTCTTTATTTATTGTCATATTTTAGTTGTCAAAATATGTTCCTAAAATATTTTTAAAAACAATGAGGGAACTCAAGATTTTCACTTATTAATAAATATCTTTAGCAAGATTAAACTATGTAGTTTTGTTGTGAGCATGGAAGTATTTTTTTGTTAGTTCTATATTCAAGTTCTACATACTTTGTAAACAATCAAGTGTGTAATATGTGCAGTAAGAATAGAATAAAAAGATGTTTATTTTATAACAGTTTTTAAAAATGCTTAGGTACTTTGGGATTATACCGACCACACCAGTATGAAGAACACAAAAATATAAATTTATAGAAACAAACATGATAGAACGAAAAAAACAACTCTGTAATTACAAAATTACAAGCATTTCCAGGTATTGTGATCGGTATTGTTGTCGCTGTTATCTTATCTTTCTCGAGAATCCCGATTACGGCAGGCCGCGCGGCATCACATGATTTGCACAGTACATAATTGCCTTTCCATTACAATTCAATTTATATTTCTGATCAGCCCCTCTAGAATTTGATATTTTACTGATAGGTACTATCTCGAGGGATGTTTTTCTTTCGCTGATGGCCGGAGGCACTCGCATTTTGGGTGGCGGAATGTGATCAAGAATAAAAACAAGTTTTGAGTGTTTTTTCAATAAAGAGTTTAGTTTTAGTTTGGTAATGTTTGTTTTTGTTGAATTTTTGTGTTTAGAGAAATGTAGAGGTAAAACACGGAAGTACAACAAAGCGACGCGACTCTGCAATCACGTTATCTACTAGACCGCTCGACTTTGACCTCTGTCTGAGGATGGGGAGGGGTTTGCGATAAGACAATTCCTGTTTTATATTGACGAAATATTGTTTTACGCTAATCTAGTAATCAGTAGAAGCAAAATGTCAAATAACGATTCATGCCTGGGTGTGGTCGATATAATCCCAAAGTACCAATGCTTAAAATGAGCTTCTCAGACTAAAAGTCACTACATGAGTTAAGAATCACGGCAATTGAGGATAAACACTAGTGAAATACTTTCCTTGAAAGTTTTATTGAGCATAAAGTAATGTTTGAAAAATTACTTCTTACAAAACATTATTTTACTGATTTCTTGTATTATTACAATTTAATTTATGTTTCACTTATCAAATTGTCAAATAATAATATCTTTTAGAGTAAATTTACTGCTAATCAAAACTATTAGATGAATAGAAAATATTGAATTTTGAGTTTAGCTCCAGTTCACCTTCCTTTTATTGCTATGTCTGGTATCTAACGCTGTCTCAGACTTGACTCCCAGAATCTGCAGTCATGCTCATCTGAAGAGATTCAAATGAAGTCAATAAAGAAGAAACTCAAAACGAAACATTTATGTCGCTTCGATATCAGAGACACACCTACAAATAGGTGAAGTGGTAGTCTCATTGTCTCATCAGGTACACAACTGAGTGCACTACAATATGAAAGACACGATCGAGCATGACTCCAGGTTCCAGGAGTCAAGTTCGAGACAGCGTCAGATACCAGACACTGCAATAAAAGGAAGTTGAACTGGAGCTAAACTCAAAATTCAATTAAATCAACTCTTCCTACCATATGTTATGAATAGAAAATAGTTTTGATTCTTGTAATAAACTTGGTAACTTTAAATAATGTTCTTGAATAAATCTACCAAAAATACAAATAAAACCACCTTAACAATTAGCCTACCTATAATGAGCAAGTGATCATCATCAATTGCAATTTGTGACTGGTTATATCGTGGAATAGGTTTCGGCTCTGTCGTTTCTTGATTCCTCCAACTCTGTGTGAGGAAATTGAAGCACCAGATGTTGTTGGCACTGCAACACAACATCAATGGTTCAGTAACTGAGTGCTGCAAATTGGTTTTATACTTACTATCAGAAAATGAATTGTATAATATATGAACTATATGGTTTCGAGTGCATTACAAGCAAAAAGTGAGTGGCAAGATTGCATTTTAGTTAAGTTGTGTTCATTTATGTATTCAAAGCTAGTGGTTAGATAATAGTACTAGCAGTGCTTCTAACTACTAAGCCTTACACGATTTATTTATTGAGAACTAGTGGTTAATTAGTGGCAGTGGCAAGGCTGCTGACTACTAAGCCTTACACGATTTATTTATTCAAATCAAAATCAAAATGTCTTTATTACGTGAACATTAAGTACAGTAATTTGTCAAAATATAATACATAATGCAAAGTTAGATAATTACAGTTTAATAGTGTCATCATTGTGAGTTTAGGAGGTTTATGCTTCAATTTTTTAAAATCACGTGGTTCCAGTGTTAGCAATTCCAGGAACTCTTCAATGGTGTAATACAGGTCTCTTCAGCAAAAACTCTCGAAGTAGGTTCTTTAGTCCTGTTTCCTGTCAGGCTGCGGAGGTAGTCTGGTAGAAGGTTTTTAAATTTCCGGCCAATGTATGAAGGTTTTCTTCTCGTATAAAGCTGTTCTGTGTTGAGGTAGGGTGAGCCTTGAGGCATGGCGTGTGGGGTAATTATGGAGGTCCATGTGAGTCTGCAGATGTAGTTTATCTACGTGCAAGATGGCTTCATAAATGTAAAGTGCAGGTACTGTAAGTATGCCTAGGGTCCCTGGTAGGCCTCTCGGCAAGTTTGTAGTGGCTCAAGGTTTGCAAGGGTCCTGACTGCCTTCTTTTGTGGAGTACCAGAACTCTCTTGAGGTTTCCTTGGGAGGTTCCCCAGACTATAAGGCCATACCTAATGTGAGACTCTATTAGCGCATAGTAGGCTATTTTTTGCCGCTTCCAGAGAGCCTACCCATTTAATACGTTTAACAACGTAGATGCCTGTACTAATTTTATTGCATATGTTGTTTACATGATCTGCCCATGTGAGTCTGCTATCGAGAGTTACTCCCAAAAACTTGATTCTGGTTAGCCACTGATATATTGGGAATGCTTGCTGGTACCTCTTTCTTCTTTCTTCCTGCTAAAGTGTACCTGTGTAGTTTTGTCAGGGTTTATTGCTAAGTCATTTAATTTACTGTAGATTATGGCGCTTTCTAATGATGTGATAGAGTTACTGTACAATTGTTCAGCTGTGGTCATTTCTTAGAAGAAGAGTGGTATCATCTGCGTACATTATCAGCTCGTACTTTCATTTTGAATTAGAGCTGGGAAGTTCGTTAGTCAGCAGAATAAACAAAATGGTCCCAACACAGATCCCTGGTGGGACTCCTCTAGTAATTGGTTGAGGACAAGATCTGAACATGCTAGTGACGCCATATGTAGTATGCTGAATCTCCACAATTTGGGATCTCCCTTTGAGATAACTATCAAACCACTTGTTTTTCCCAGACCTGTTACTACTCCCAAAGCTGCAAGTTTTTTAGAGATGAGGCTGTATCCTAAGCAATCAAAGGCCTTACTGTAGTCTAGGAATAAGGCAGTGACAAATTGTCCCTCCTCTATGCTGTCAATTATAGATTCGACCAGACTTATGATGGCAGATAAAGTAGATTTTCCCTTCTGGAAGCCATGCTGGCAGTCAGTAATTAAGTCCTGTTGTGTAAGATGTGTCATTAGTCCTCTTCAATACTATTTTTTCAATAATTTTTGAAAACGTTGATATTAAGGAAATGGGTCTATAGTTTTTTGGGTCAGTTTTTGGTCCTTTTTTTGTGCTGGGGATAGACCTTGGAGACTTTAAGCTTTGTTGGGAATTGGCCCAGGAAAATGATTTATTTATAATTGATGCAAGAGGATGAATCAATTCCACTGCGCAATGCTTTACAACTTTTGATGAGTATTCGTCTGTACCACTCGATGATTTGTTTTTTTAGGTTGTGTATTACTTGACTTACTTCTTCCCATGTTGTGGCGGTCAGATCAAATGGTTGTATTAAAGGGTGGTTTTAGAGGTTTAGGTCCTCTTCTAATCTGCTGTCTCCTGGCTGTTGGTTGTTTTGCTGTAATGTCACTTCTGCTATCTGAGTAAAGAAAGTGTTTATTGTTCAGCTACCTGAAGAGGATTGTCTACCACTGCATCGTCAATGTTTAGCTTAGGACAAACGTTTTTGCTAAGGTTTGTTTGGCATTGGTCTCTGTATGTATTATATCCCATACAGCTTTGGATTTGTTGTCAGATGTCATTATTTTTCTGTGTATTTGCATTTTTGTTGCAACATCCTTATTTTTCTGTCATACTTCTTTTTTATGTTTACCATAGTTTTCTTTATCTTGTGCCCTTCCGGTAATTTCATAGGTGTTTGAGGCTCTTAAGTAGGCAGCTTTTTATCTCAGCTGATTCTTGGTCATAGTAGTGAATTGGTTTTAACTCTTAGTTTTATTTTTGCTCTTCTTGTGAGGGCAGGAGATGTCAAGGGCAGTTTGCAGCACTCCTTCGAATATGTTATATGCTGTTTCCTCCGCATCTTCAGCATTATAGACAGTATTCCAGTTTTTTTATGGAAAGCAGTGACTTGAGCTGGTCAAGGTTTCTCCTTCCCATTTGTCGCCGAAGAGTTTGCGTGTGATGTCGTCATTTTTACAAAAGTCCAGGCTACATAATTTGGGCGGTTATGATCCGATAGTCCAGTTTGTAAAATTGTTTGCAACTAAGGTCATGTTCTGGAATATTAGTGCATATACAGTCAATTGAAGTGCTTGTGTCAACTGTAATGCGAGTTGGTGGCAAAGGGAGCCTTCCTTATGTTGTGTGTTTGCCAATTCGTTGTCAAACATCAGGCTGTCCGGGTTGTTGGGTTTTTAATCTGTCAATGTTTATGTCTCCTGTCAGAATAAACGACCTATTATGTGCTTGACTATTGTCCAGAATGTTTGATAGGATGTCCAAGCTATTTTGAATGTTTACCCCCGGGAGGGCGGTATACCGCCAAGGAGAAAGAGATGCTTCCCTTTGATTATAATATGTGCCATTGCAGCCTCAAATAGTTTTTCTTCGCAGTGGTTACTCATGTCCTATGGCCTCTATATTGTTATTAAGTTGTCTCTACAATAAATATAGCAACCCCCCCCAGTCTATGTTCTTTTCTGCAGTATTTCAGATACGAGAGAGTATCCTAGAAGTTTTTGTGGTTTCAATATCGCTTTGCTTGAGACCGTGTTCTGTTAGAACCAAGAGGCTGGGGCATACTTCACTTAGTAGATGGTTTTAGCCGGTTAATTTTTTGTATTGAGATCTTATGTTTTGATGACATATTGTCAGGTAGTCATTTTTTATCTGCTGAGTGCTGCCTAAAAAAACAGTTGGTTTCTGTTGAAGATGACTCTGAGCATTGCGGAATTTTTATATTACTATTGCAGCTTGACATGTTGGTATGGTCCTAGAAAAGAATTGGAGTGGTGTACGTCTGCTTGCACCAGGATCTGATGTCCAGGTTCCTGTGGAGATGGTGGCGGTAGAGGAAGGTGATGATTAGGTGTTGCCAGGACTATTTCATCTGTCTCCTGTCCTAGTGTTTTCCAAGAGAACTGGTGAGATCTGAAAGCAGTGCCTCAGAAGAAGAAGTCATTGGCATCATGTTCCTAGTGACTGCAGAATTTTCCTGAGTTTTAGTCATAATCTGAAGGTAGAATTGAAATATTCATTGCAAAAAACTCATCCAAACTTTGATTTTCAGGCTTCAGTTTTGCATACATAGGTGGCGATTTTGTAAATTGTGTTTTTTTTTTCCTTGTCTGACTTACATAAGCTGAACTTACAGGGAAGATGTGTTCTCTTACTTTAGTCAGTATGGATTCAGTGTTGTTAACGCAGATTTTGTCTGGCTTCTGCGTCAAGTTTGTGGTGAGGCATAGTCCTGGTTGTCAATGTTGATTCAGTGTTGTTAACGCAGATTTGTCCTGGCTTCTCTTCTGCGGTCAAGTTTGTAGTAAGGCGTGGTCCTGGTTTGTCAGTGTGGTTCAGTGTTGTTAAACGCAGATTTGTCTGGCTTCTGCGGTCAAGTTTGTGGTGAGGCATAGTCCTGGTTGTCAATGTTGGTTCAGTGTTTGTTAACGCAGATTTGTCTGGCTTCTGCGGTCAAGTTGTAGTAAGGCGTAGTCCTGGTTGTCAATGAAGGTTCAGTGTTGTCCGAGGTCAAGTTGTAGTAAGGCGTAATCCTGTTGTCAATGAAGGTTCAGTGTTGTTTACGCAGATTTGTCCTGGCTTCTGCGGTCAAGTTGTGGTGTTGTTTCAGAAGTGTGGATTCACACTTTGAGTGCTAGCTTTGTACTTAGCAGCTTGGAGTGATATACTGAACAGGTTTTGTTTTGCAAAGTGTTATCCAGTTGGCTGTTCTTCATGGTCCTGGTCATGTGACCTCTAGCTGAGGAATGTGGACTTTCCTTTCTGTCCAACATGGATGTAAATTTTATTATTCCCTGTTTATTTAAGTGGGTATTTGAGTCAGAGTTCATAAAGTTGTCAAGGAATGAATTTGTGTAGACTTTAAATTTTGTTTATCAGCTCAGTAAATCTAAACTGGTTTTCCTCTACTTCTTCCATCTCCGTTTTCAACAAAATTACTTTAATAGTTCTGTAACTCTTGTTCTGTCTCTTTCCCTCGTGAAATTAATTGAGCATTTTCATTTCTGAGAATGAGAATTTCATTATCTGCCCATTTTGTGTGGTTTTAGCTAATTCTGCTTCCAAATATTTTATTTTTTTCCTCTGACTTAGTTTGCAAACGTTTGCAGTTGTTTTAAGTACAGCATCACTACTTTTCTTTTCTTCATCTGCCTGTGCTAGTAACTCTTCTTTTAGTCTTTGTTCCTTAGTGAGCTTTCTGCTTAGGTGGTCATTATTTTCTGAAAGGTCGCGAGTAAAGTCCGTTAGTGCTGATTTATTGAGAGCTAGTGGTTAGTTAGTGGTGGTAGCAGTGCAGCTAACTACTAAGTCTTACACGATTTATTTATTGAGAGCTAGTGGTTAGTTAGTGGTAGTAGCAGTGCAGCTAACTACTAAGCCTCACACGATTTATTTATTGAGAGCTAGTGGTTAGTTAGTGGTAGTAGCAGTGCAGCTAACTACTAAGTCTTACACGATTTATTTATTGAGAGCTAGTGGTTAGTTAGTGTAATGTATTGAATTACAATAATAATTATAATAATAATTATTATACATATTATAAATTGTTACTGGCAAGTTAAAGCCACAGCCAAAGACCAACTGTATGATCGTATGATGATGCTGTGACGTCATATGGGGTGATCAGTTTGAATAAATGCCATTGGCTGTTCTCATCACGCCACCAGATCATACCACCACTACCACTTCCAGTGTCCTGCCCTTGTCTCTCTCTCAGTTACCCTCCAACCTTAACGAGCACAGTCGATTGATGTAAAACTAATTCAGTCTTTTATTCCGATTCCCGTAACACGTACACAACAATTGGCGACGAGGTATTAATGCGAGTGCAATGCAACCTGTTCGATTGTGCGTAAATAATTTCTCCGAAAATTATAGTAGGAGGAAGTGTGTCTGTAGTTTGGCATCACGTGGACTCAAAATCGGTACATTTTGATGTTGGAAGACAAGGTCGTAATTGGAACATTTCGTCTTTATTTAGTGAAACAGTAAAAATGGCGGGGAATTATTGGCGGAATCGGTGACTTCGACAACAGTGCAGAAACTTGGAATTCGTATGTTGAACGATTTGAATTATTCGTTGACTGTAACAGTATTAGTGACGACAAAAAGGTTAGTACGTTACTAACAGTCGTGGGTGTGAAAACGTACAGTTTGTTACGAGATTTATGTACGCCGGAAAAAACCTTCAGTGAAAAAGTTCGATGAATTAGTGAAGTTAATTCAGGACCATTTGTACCCGAAGCCATCATTCATAGCTGAAAGGTACAAGTTTCAGCAAAAGGAAATCAGCAGGAAGGAGAATCAGTCGCAGAGTACATCGCCAGCCTCAAGAAGTTGTCTGCATACTGCGAGTTTTGGCGCATCCCTCAACGACTATCTCAGAGACAGACTGGTGAGCGGCATCAGGAGTGAGTCGACCAAGCAGAGCTGTTGGGAGAGACCACCCTAACCTTCGACCAGGCAGTGTGAAAATCGTCTGCTCAGTGAAGCGGCGGAGAAGAATGCGGCGGCATTGACAGTGAACGGCGGCAGCCGGGTCCAGCGGATGGCAGCGCATCACCACCCACATGTGAGAGTCGGCGGCAAGCCGGGTGGCAGCGCGAGCTACAACGCAAGGCACGAAGTCAAGGTGCAGTTGTACGTGCTGTGGGCAGTGTGGTCACTACAGGAAGCAGTGCAAATTGTTTGGTGTTGTGTGTCACAAATGTGGTAAAAGAAATCACATATCTAAGGTATGTCGATCTACTGAAATTAGTAAGTTACCAGACAATCAGCTTTCGAAAGTTAAGAAAGGTATATCTTATCAGTCCTAATTTTCAAAACAAGAAAAACAAAGATTATAAGAAACATAATTTTGTAAATGATAGTTCAGAACTGTCAGATTCAAATAAATTCTAAGAATTATGTTCAGAGTGATGAAAATCTTGAGAGTTATGTCGAGGACATACAGAATTTATTTAAAGTAAATGAAACTCACGGTGAAAGAATTAGAGTTGACCCAATTAAGATTAAAGTCCTAGTGCAAGGTCGAGAAAACCATATTTGAAGTTGATACTGGAGCTAGTGTCACAGTGTGTAGTGAGGATTTTTATGAAAATAATTTTAGTTCTTGTAAATTGTTAGAAAACAGACCTAACTTTGAGTTCGTACACTAATGAACCTATTATACCTGTGGGCAAAGTTAATGTTGATGTTTGCTATGAGAAAATACATAAATGCTTAGATTTGTATGTGATTAGAGGAGGTTCACATCCTTTAATGGGTCGTGATTGGCTTAAAGTACTGGGAGTTGACATTTCGTTTAAAAATAACTTGTGTGTTATAAACAGACCTATAGATAACAAGGCTAATTTCGAGACAATGACGTCCGAGCTAACTAATCAATTTCCAGAAGTGTTCACTGAGAAACTAGGTCAGTATACTGGCGAACCAGTAAAACTAAATCTAAAAGAAAATGCTAGACCTAGGTATTTTAAGCCAAGACCGATACCATTCTCATTGAAAAAGTAAGGTAGAAAAAGAACTACAACGCTTAGTTGACGAACAAGTGTTAATTCCAGTAAGCAGCTCGGAATGGGGAACGCCCATTGTACCAGTATTAAAAAAGAACGGTGAAATTAGGCTATGTGGAGACTTTAAAGTTACTCTAAATCAGTATCTAGAAGTAGACAAGTACCCTATACCTAGAATAGAAGATTTATTTGCAAATTTACAGCATGGAGAACGTTTCTCTAAAATAGGATCTTAGTCAAGCCTATATGCAATTAAAGTTAGACAGTGAGTCACAAAAATTATGTACAATTAGCACGCATAAGGGTCTTTTCTCATATTGTAGAATGCCTTATGGAATCTCATCAGCCCCAGGCATATTTCAAAGAGTTATTGAACAATCTTTGCATAATTTAGAAGGCATATCAGTGTTCATGGATGATATTCTTATCACCGCACCTAATAACGAAACTCATGTAAGTAGGTTGCAAGAGGTTTGTAAACGCCTGAGTGAAAAAGGATTTACCGTAAAGAAAGATAAATGTACGTTCTTTGTAGACAAAATCGAGTATCTTGGTTTTAGTATCGATAAAAGATGGACTGCATACCTCTGAATCTAAAATTAAAGCTATAATCAAGCACCTGTACCTAAATCTGTCACTCAAGTCAAAGCTTTTATTGGCTTGGTAAATTATTATGGAAAGTTTATCAATAATTTGTCAACAATCTTGAGTCCGTTGTACAAATTGTTTAAAAAAAGGACGTGCCATTTGATTTTGATGAAAAATGTCTCAAATCATTTAGCCATGTCAAGGATGTTTTGACTAAAGCACCAGTTTTGGCGCATTATGATTCAAAGTTGCCTGTAAAACTAGCAGTAGACGCAAAGCTCGACAGGGCTGGGCTGCGTACTTAGTAATCATAACCCCTGAAGGTGTTGAGAAACCTATTGCATACCACTCTCGTACTTTATCACCAGCAGAATGTCAATATTCACAAATAGATAAGGAAGCTTTAGCAGTAGTATATGGAGTAAGGAAATTTCATCAATATTTGTATGGCCGAAAAATTCACATTGTGTACTGATCACCCCCCATCTGACGTCACAGCATCATACGATCATACAGTTGGTCTTTTGGCTATGGCTTTAACTTGCCAGTAAACAATTTATAATATGTATAATAATTATTATTATAATTATTATTGTAATACAATACATTACATTTCCTCCCTTCCAAATTTCAAAATAAATTGAATTCACACAAGTCATAGATTAAATTAAACAATACAAGTGTAATAATAAATATATAATAAACACGTTGTAAATAATAACAATGAACCAAGGTGGAAAGGTACCTATTTACACTGTATCGCTGAAAGTTCAGTACCTTTAACTTTTGAAGATGTAAAAAGCTGAAACCCAAAATGATCCTATTATAAAAACAAATACATAACTATGTGATGTACGGATGGCCAAATTTTTTGTCAGGAGAGAATTAGGGAATTGTTACCTTATTTCCAAAGGAAGGACGAGCTAACAGTTGAGGCATGGCATTGTTATGTGGGGATATAAATTGTTGTTCCTAACAAGTTGCGTAAGCTACGTTATTAAATGAGTTACACGCGAGTCACTTGGGAATTGTAAAAATGAAGTCAGTAGCAAGATCCTATATTTGGTGGCCAAATATAGATGAAAACATTGAAAGCCTAGCGAACAATTGCTCTTCCTGTCTTATGGAACGTTCTAGTCCTAGTAAGAGTAATCTACATGTTTGGCACTATCCATCTATGCCATGGGAAAGATTGCATATTGATTACTTGAGTCCTTTCAAAGATAAGACCTACTTGGTAGTAATTGATGCTTACACTAAGTGGTTGGAAGTATTTGAAGTAGGCTCTACTTCAGCTAAGCTAGCTATAGAAAAGTTAAGAGAACTATTTTCTAGATTTGGATTACCTGTCACTATCCATAGTGATAATGGACCACCATTTACCTCAGTTGAATTTAAAAATTTCATGCAACTTTAATGGTATAAGACATAACATTTTCACCAGCTTATCATCCTCAGTCTAATGGTCAGGCTGAGAACTCAGTTAAGTATGCTAAACGTAAAATAAGATTGGCTTTTCAGAAAATATTGATACTAAAGTAGCCTTGAATAGGATGTTATTTGATTACAGAAACTCCGTTCATAGCACTACTAACGAGACACCTGCCAAATTAATGTTTAATAGGACCACTAAGATGCAGGCTAGATTTACTCAGACCTAATGTAGCCAGAACTGTGCAATTAAAAACAGGACAAACAAAAAGAATATTTTGGCGGTAGAAAAACGAGAATTCTATTTCCTAATCAATCTGTATTAGTGAGAGATTATCGCTCTAAAGACAAATGGATAGAGGGCATTGTAATAAAACAGTTAAATAATGTGATGTATTCTGTTATGACAAAAACTGGTTTAATTTGGAGTAGACATATTGATCAGCTGATAGGACTACACAGTAGTATTGTTGACAGTGACAGTCAAATTCCACCATCTCAGGACCGTACAGTTGCGGAGCGTGAGACAGGCGCTCAGTGTCCGCCAACTCCAAGCCCAGTCAGAATTAGTAACACTGACCTCACTAGATCAGCTGGTCTCTCCCCCTCCTCACCGCATCATACCTCTCCATGTCACATCACTACCCCCTCATTCTAGACCACGTCTTTCTCTACCCTCAGCTGTTCCTTCTCCTGTCACTAGAACAGCTGATCATACAAACAGATACCCAACTCGTATTAGGAAACCTAGTAGAGAATTAAACTTGTAAATAACTAACAGTACTTTAAGGGTGACATTTAATAATGATATGTGTTATTTATATTTAAATGTGTTTATTATATATTTATTATTACACTTGTATTGTTTTAATTTATCTATGACTTGTGTGAATTCAATTTATTTTTGAAATTTGGAAGGGAGGAAATGTAATGTATTGAATTTACAATAATAATTATAATAATAATTAATTATACATTATTGTTACTTGGCAAGTTAAAGCCACAGCCCTAAGACCAACTGTATGATCGTATGATGCTGTGACGTCATATGGGGTGATCAGTTTGAATAAAATGCCATTGGCTGTTCTCATCACGCCACCAGATCATACCACCACTACCACTTCCAGTGTCCTGCCCTTGTCTCTCTCTCAGTTACCCTCCAACCTTAACCGAGCACAGTCGATGATGTAAACTAATTCAGTCTTTTATTCCGATTCCCCGTAACACGTACACAACAGTTAGTGGTAGTAGCAGTGCAGCTAACTACTAAGTCTTACACGATTTATTTATTCAGAGCTAGTGGTTAGTTGGTGGTAGTAGCAGAGTGCTGCAGACTACTAAGCCTTACACGATTTATTTATTGAAAGCTAGTGGTTAGTTGGTGGTAGTAGCAGAGTGCTGCAGACTACTAAGCCTTACACAATTTATTTATTGAAAGCTAGTGGTTAGTTGGTGGTAGTACCAGAGTGCTGGTGACTACTAAGCCTTACACGATTTATTTATTGAGAGCTAGTGGTTAGTTAGTAGTAGTAACAGTGCTTCTGACTACTAAGCCTTACAGAACTTATTTATTGAGGGGACTAGTGGTTAGTTAGTAGCAGTAGCAGTGCTTCTGACTACTAAGCCTTACAGAACTTATTTATTGAGGACTAGTGGTTAGCTAGTAGCAGTAGCAGTGCTTCTGACTACTAAGCCTTACAGAACTTATTTATTGAGGGGACTAGTGGTTAGTTAGTAGCAGTAGCAGTGCTTCTGACTACTAAGCCTTACATAAATTATTTATTGAGGACTAGTGGTTAGTTAGTAGCAGTAGCAGTGCTTCTGACTACTAAGCCTTACAGAACTTATTTATTGAGAGCTAGTGGCTAGCTGGTGGCAGTGTTGTTGACCACTAAGCCTAACAACACTATTATTATACCACTTATTTTTCATTACAGTTCTAGATATGATTGGAACACCTTTGTGTAAGCATTAAATCGAGAAAGCTGAAATTGAAAGTACAATTTACACAGGTGGAGGTGGGCATTTTAATTAGTGAAACACGTACTTGGAATGGATGTTTACTATAGAAATACCAAAATAATAATTTAAAAACGTTTTAAAAAAAATGGTGGATGTAACATGGGATCTCGACAAGAGGTAGCGCCTACCCATCCTGAATATTCTATCACTCCGAAAGCAAGAACAGAGATGTTTTTAGGATTAAGTAGAATGTTGCACTGTAAGTTACTAAGCTTCTTGCCTAAGTGAACAATAACAAATCCTCTCTCTATACTGGTTCAGTTGTAAGAAGTACAAAAACCTCTGTTTGCAGTGGAAGGGGAAATCACGATGTACTCTTCTCTTAGATAAAAAGTTGGAATATTATAATCAAACTCCAAGGTGGATATATGGGTAAAAAGTAAAGCACTTGTCCATTTTTAATAGTAATGTACGTAATATTTTTCTTTTTACTCTATGTCATACACAAGCCAAAATAAAAGAGGATTTTCATGAAAAAGCACTGCCCATTGCTGTGAAACCAGTAATTGTAACCAAACAAACAAACTGGCTAACAGAATAATTAGTAAATATCCAGGAACACATTTTTATTTATTTTATAGTTTTTATGTTTTACAACAAAAGAACAATAGTTCTATTTAATAAAATAAACATTTTATTAAAGATCACCTCACAATTTTTATAAAATTGATAGGAAATAAGCAAGACTTGTATAAAAGAGTTAATTAGTTCTTCAGAGACAAGAGAAAGTTCACAATACGAGGTAAGTTTGAGTTGTTGCCCAACAAAAACTCAGCACATGGGAATGTTATGTACAACAAAACCCTTCTGATTATTAAATCTATCGAATGCTAGAGTAATAGATGATCCACTGGTGCCAAACAATTACCTGCCAGTCACCATTTGTCCGCAGATTCCGCCAAACACCACCATTTGGTCTTTGTGAACAGTAGCAGAGTGGCCAGCCATCGACGGCGGGGAGAGAGTGGGCGTCATCACACAACTCCATCGGTTCTCATTTATATCATACATATGGAGTTCATTGAATGTTCTCCAAGCCTGTATTCCACATAGAGACTCACAATCATATTACACAAATAACAGTGTTCTTTACACTTAACCCTTTGAACCCCAGGCGACGAAATATCGTCGCCGAGAAGATATGCGAAGATCCCCGCGGCGACGATGTATCGTCGCCAATGAAGTTGCGAGAATCCCCGGGCGACGTAATATCGTCGCCATGGTATATGCGTTTAATACATATTTATTTGAAATCGTAAAAATACTTATTTTATGAGTATTAATTCATATTTATATGTATTTTATTAAAATACTAATTTTTTATTTATTTATTTACTAATTTATTTATTTAGGTAATATCAGTGATTTTTGTGTTGTACGCCTAGAGGTTTTTACAAGTCGCATACTTTTATGTAAAAATTCAAAAAAAGTTTATTTTTAGAGATATAAATATAATTTTTTTTGTACATACACAAAACTAAATTTAGAAAAATAAAATGTGGGTGCCCATATTAAAAATATTTCTTATTTTTTAATTAAAAAATCTTAAAATCAATTTTTTTGCCTAAAAATCTATATACATATATTTTAAAATTATGTTAATGCTGTTAAACATTTTTTTATACTTCAGACTAATCTTTTTCTGTGTATACAATTTCATTCTGGACATTTTGGTGTGTAATACAAGACAATAGCATAAAAAATTGCAAAAGTATTAATTTTTTACAAACAGTATGCAAAACAGCTGTTTCTGCTCCGGGGATTCTCGGTAGTTCTTAGGTCAAATGATTTTGGTACGTTTTTTTCCACCATCAATATTTTGGTCTGGGGTTCAAAGGGTTAAGTTGGTCCATAAATTTATTATTTTCCTTTACCTTAAAACAGAGAACAATTTGCATTTTTAGAAAAACACTGATTTGCTAAAACTAAAATTAGTAAAATTTTTAAATTGATAAAAACAAGTTTTTCTACATAGACATTTTTTTTAAGTTTGAAAAGTGCTTAGGAATCAAATTACATCCAAAGTCTATTTTATTACATAAAAAATCTTACATATTGAAATAGTTGAACAATTTAAAAAATACTTTTGCATTTTGGCATTTTTAACTGAATCCATCCCGAGAGATACACATGGACCAGTTGGTTAAAAAATTACATGTTAAGTGACAAACATTATTTAATAATCTTATAGGAATGTAAAAATGTCTCAAAAATCATTTGACAGGCAGGTTCTAATTTACACTTAAATTTATTGAAATAAGTTTTTTTTCAATTTGTATGATTTCTTTACAGCGCTCTTCCTCCATGACAATGGTTATTATGCAGTAAAATAAAAATAAAGTCTATTTCAAGGTAAAAATGTGTTAAAATTCATTTCTCTTTTAAGATCATGAAGTTGAAAGAGCACATGATTATAGTGACTGTGGATTAGGCCCTGCTGAGCCGAAAAATGGGAGCCTTTATTATTGAAACTCATTTAGATAACATAATGTTCACACCTGATGTAATGGAAAGGGTGTAGGATGGGTCCAACCACCAAACAATACCAGGAGACCCTCATAGTAAACAATGGTTGCCAGAGCTTTCGGGGTGGGGTAAGTGCCCATCGTGAGCAGACGGTTCCACTTCCTCGAAGACAGATCAAGTTGCCAGAGGTCATTGAAGGTCGTACTTGTACATGTGCATCCACCGAACACGTACATGGAGTTTCCTAGAATTACCAAATTGTTCAGTTTGATTAAACAACTTTTCATAACATCATTGGAAAACAATGTCCATTGAATTCTAAAACAGTGTGATCTTTATTGTACTTCCAGTCATGTGATGTATGACAAAAAGTCACTAAAAATGGTTAGAATATGAACAAATGAGTTGACTATTTAATAGATATATATCAAATTGTAAACTGAGATCAAGCAAGAACTTTATGCTTCATAGGATCTACTATGAGGCTGAATCTACTGTAAACAGAACATACATTTCCACAAATGGTGTGAAGCAAAAACCCATACAAGAATATTAGTCGCGGGAGGAGGGAATTTAAGAAAGTGACAGCACCTGTCAACTCTAAGCATTATCTCACAGAGATTTTCAGTGAAGTGGTGTATTGGCAATAGTGGTGTAGCATAATTTTTCACTGGGGCATGTAACACTTGCTAACTTCCCAGCCCATAGCAACAAGAAGTCATGAAGGAACGGGTTGAAATACACTGTTTCAGATGAAACCAGACAATCATGAACTCAATTACATTAAAACATAAAACCAATATTTAATACTTTTATTTTTTGTGAGGCCTTTCAATAGACACTTTTGTGATGTGTCTAAAGAAGATAGCCTTACTATCGAAAGGCCTCACAAAAAATAAAAGTATTAAATATTGGTTTTATGTTTTAATGTAATTAAGTTAACAGTAACCAATATAAGCTCCATCTACAACAGATAATCATGATAGTTTTGCAACATCCTGAACAGATATTTTTGAAATTATCTCCAAGGCCTCCAGCATGTTAATCCATCTTGCCGAAGTAAAAGCATTCTTGATGTCCAGAGTGACCAGCAGTACTATCTCCATGGAGTAGTGATTCTTCTACTGTACTACCTGAAATGTACTTACCACTCCTTTGATGGCACAAGTGGTTGATCTACCCTGCATGAATTCGCCAGTCACCCATGCGGAGACTCTCTGACTACAGTGTGGAGAGATTGCCAGCTATCTGAATCTCCTTTGTCAGATGTGGCCGGAGGAGTTTCTCAAATAGGTTCCATGCAACATCAAGCATACAGAGAGGCCTGTATGCCAATGGAGATCTTGTGTTCCCCTTGCTTTTGCTGATCAAGACTAGATGCTGTCTTTTCCCAATTTTTGAGAAAACCTCCTCCTCCAAGAAAACGGCTGTACATCTTCAGGAGTACTTCAAGACACACCTCCGCAGCCACCTTCACTGGGTATGCCATCTGGCCCTGGAGGCTTCTTGTTTCTAAGTGTACTTGCAGCTTTCTTTAATTCTTTTTCTGTAAACAGTGGCAAGACCTGAACGAACGGGTGCACCTCCAAATTTCTCATAGGATGAGTTGGAAAAAGAGTGTCGATGACATGCCAAAACCTTTCAGTATTCATAATAGGGCTGTGTAACAGAGATCCGAGCTTTTGCTTCACGATCCTGTATCCCAGACCCCAGGGGTCTGCGTTAATGTCATGTATCAGCTCTTTCCACTTGAGGTACTTGCTCTTATGAGGTACTTGCAAACTTACGTTCTTTTCTTGCACGCCTGTATTCCTGACGTACAAATAGATGAGCACACAACTCCATACTATATCCGATCAAATATGTTAAAGCTAGCTGATTAGAGGTCTATAAAAATTCTTTCTTTTACTCATTCTTTTATCTACGAGAAATTGCCAAAATATTTCTATGACGATTTTGATTTTGTAGCACAAAGGAGTATAAGTGAGTCAAGATATGGATCCTCAGTCCTGCGTTTGCTCCAACATAAAACTGTTGGTAAATTATTTACAGTATCGGCTTGCCGACTGTGGAATTCCCTGCATGTTCAAATCACCTATAATATCCAGCCACCCCCAGTTTTTGGTGTCTTTAAAACGGTATTTCATGGAGCGGATGATCATGCCTAGTGCACCCTAGGTCACTGATAGCGTCAGATTTCAGAAACTACACTACGCGGAAGGTGAAATGGAGCTAAACTAAACATTTACATTGAATCAACCCTTCCCACCATAGCTATGTTATGTGTAGAGCTTATTCATTTCTTACTGGAGTAGAGATCACAAGTACAAGTTAAACACAATACAAACACCTGTAAAACATGTAGACCTCAATAAAATTAAAAATCTAAGTTCAATATTCACTTACCATAGCTGCAGGCAGAATGGGAGTAACGTTTTGTAATACCATATCCCTTGTCTGGTGGAGTGTAATGCTCCCATTTTATGTTGAAATTGGTGAGGCATCGGTTGAAATTATTCTTTGTATGAAGAAACACATCTGGATAAAATATAAAACTATATTAAAACTTAAGGAAATACTTTTTAATAAAGTAATACAAAACTTATTACTCAACCAATTACTCGTACAAAGTTAAAGGAGGTCTTATTACACATATAGCTGAGCAGGTAGGTTGCTCATGAGGACAGGATGCTGCAGCAGTCAATCGTCCAAGAAGCTGCCACACTCTATACTTGACTAATAGATTACACTAATGAATAAGAGGAAATTAAGTGATAAATGTCTAGACATACATGTGGGTTTGGCTAATGCCTTCACAAAAGCGGTTGCTCACTCCGGCAACACTTTAATAAGCAGCCTACACATTTGTTATTCAAAAGTCAATATCAAACGATTCAATATATTACCAAAATTCGATATTATATAATAATCCTACAACAATAATTATTATACATTACAACAAAAAACAAGTTTTAAAACAGTAGCATTAAAAATAATAAAACCAACTTTAACTTGGACCACATATTAGAGATAGCCTACTTTACAATACTTACAGCTTGCCCGGATAGCTGTGAACAACCACTTTTGTGAAATGGAGGAAAGCATTCTTACCCAATAGGTGCACTTCTCTGCGGTACAAACAATTACAAAGATATTCATAGCCATTTTCAAAATCTCTAAAAAATAGACATTACTCGTTTATTGTTTACATTAGACATTATTATAATTTATCAATAAGTCGAAGTCATATGTTAAGTTAAATAAATTGTAATAGCCTATCGAACTATTAATTTGATAGAAACAATCGATAAAAATAACCGAATAATCAGTGTAGGCCGCTTATTTATTTATTTCCTTCCAACGGTCAAAAACCAATTTACATTTGTTAACTTATAATAGGATTAAATCATTCTTAAACAAAAGGGCCAAACCAAACATGCAACTGGACTCTAAATCAGATCTAGGCATAATTAACGTATAATTAATTGTAATAAGAGAGTATAAATTATATTAAAAATTAGTGAAAGTATATAATAAATTAGTGATAATATTAACTTAAATACACTACTGTAAGATGTGATACCATATGGAGGAACAAACAGACAAACAATAACAGTGCAAATAAACTATAAAAATTATTAACAACAATGAAAGATAAACTTTAAATGAGTAGTAACAAGAGTAAAAAATATTGACATTAATGACTGATAGTGGTAAATAAAAAAAAATTGAAAAAAATAAAAAATATATAACTTAAATGCATGCACATTATTGTCTAAGACGTGACATATGAATAAATAAAGAGATAAATAGTAACTGTGCAAATAAACTATATAAAGTAAACAACAATGGGGAAAAATACTGTAAATAAATAACAAGAGTAAAATATATATAGGTACCAACAGAGAGAAAAAACTATAAAAACAACAAATGCAAGCAATAAGTTAAATGTAAATATATAACCAAGAGGCACAGTCGTAATTATAAATGTGTAACAAAAGATAAGCAGAAACAATAACAGAGCAACACAACAAGAATAATGGGGTAAAAGTTCAGACGATATGTAAGTCATGACAGGCCAGTCTCAACTCTCTCTTGAAGGCATCACAGCTCATGTTAAAGAAGTCCAGATGTCTGGGGAGGTTGTTTGCCAGGCGTTGAAGACGTGGAAAAGCACTGTGAAACATGTACTGTGTGGTGTAGTGCCGCCTTGCAAACAGCTGGGGGTGACGAAGATGACGTGATGCCCGGAAGTCCAGCAATTCGAGCAGATCAGGTGCATCAATGACAGAGCAGATCAACTTCTTCAAGAAAAGCAGATCATGAACTATACGTCTTGAATGGAGAGGTTCCAAGTTAAACTGAACTCGAAGGTCATCAGTCGGCACATTACGGTACTCAAAGCCCAGCCGCAGCCCAATCAAACGAATGAAGCGGCTCTGTATGTTCTCAAGCCTATCAATGTGACCAACAAGGTAAGGGTTCCAGACAGTAGAAGAATATTCAAGTATGGGTCGAACAAGGTGAACGTAGAGGATGTTAAGGGCTCGGACAGAAAAAATATCACGACTGGTCCTAATAACAAAATAGAGTGCTGCATTAGCCTTTTTAGAAATGTGATTGATATGCTCATGAGAACTTAGGTCGGAAGCAAGTATGACACCCAGATCCTTTATTTTAGAACAACGTGCCAGGGGTTGATTATTAAGGTTATAATGATAAAGAATAGGAGTATCTGACCTAGAGAATGTCACAATAGAGCACTTGGAAATGTTCAGAAGCATATCATTAACGTCGCACCATTCTGCAAGCAAATCAATACTCTCCTGTAGGGACACACAATCCTCCACAGATGCAATTTCTTTGAAAATTTTAGCGTCATCAGAAAAAAGTAAAACATTAGAACCCACACATTGAACCAGATCATTAATGAAGATTGTGAACAACACTGGCCCCAGTAGGGAACCCTGAGGTACACCAGAAACAGCTGGGAAAGGCTGGGATAGTGAGCCCGCCACTCGCACCTGAAGAAAACGGTCCCGTAGATAACATCCCAGCCAACGCAAGAGCGCCCCACCGACACCAACAGCTCTGAGCTTAGCAACAAGGTGGTTGTGACTAACTCGATCAAATGCTTTCGAGAAATCTGTGTAGATGGCATCAACTTGGTGTGAGTTAGAAAACGCTTTGAGTATACTATTTTGAAAAGATAAGAGGTTTGAAGTGGTCGAACGCCCTTTGACAAAACCATGTTGTTCAATGTTGATAACATTCTTGAGGCTGAACGTCAATCTTCGAAGGACGAGCGATTCAAAGACCTTAACCAAGGTTGACTGGATAATTATAGGGCGATAGTTCTTAATATCAGAAGGAGATCCAGACTTTAAAACAGGTGTTATATATCCAATCTTTAAATTAGCAGGGAAGATGCCAGCAGCCATAAGAGCGTTAAAATAAACTGTGATATGAGGCGATATTACACCGCTGCAATGCCTCAGGATCATAGGAGAGATATCATCGGGGCCAGCACCCTTGTTTGTGTCGAGCGACTTCAACTCAGAAGTCTACTCAGAAGTCGACTTCAACTTATTAAAGTCTACCCCTCACTGCTATCTACACAATCTATAATATTGTAATGTATTTCTGATGTGTAGGTCTAGGCCGTATTTGGATTTGTTATTTTGTAATGTTATTGTTAAAGTTGTGTTGTAAATGTATTATAATTCTTGTTAGGCCTAGGGTAGGGTACGATTATCGGACCCGGTTTTTTATATCGAAGAATGTAATCATAGATACCTAATATTCGCATCTCAAATCCTAGATTATCAATCGATATAAAAGTATCTATAGTCCTCAATAACAATCATATTTTTTAAATTAAAGTATGGATTTAATATTTATAGTGATGAAACAAGTTATTATAAGCAAAATTAGGAAAACTGAAGACGACCATATTTGATCCTCTCACAGTACAGTTGTTTCTTTACCACAAATTTCACATAATGGATTTTTCGGTACGAGTCCGACATGATAAAGCCACGTAAAACATGTCTTATCATCTTTCAAAGCAATGTCGTGTAGTTTTCTAAAATTTACTGCCATTTTTAATAATCAAACGTTACTTATATGTAAAATTGAAATATTACCTTACGTGTATTATTTGAAAGTGTTTACAGCTGTTGATATAGATTATTTAAGTTATTTCTTCAAAATAATTAATCAGTATCGATGGATTAAATCGGTGGTTATGATTAAGTAATATCGTTTGCCAACTTCGATATAAAAACCGGGTCCGCTTATCGTACCCTACCCTAGGCCTAATATAGCCTAATACCTATAATATCAAATTTGGATAATATATCCAATAGTTTGATAATAACAAACAAATGAGTTTAGGCCACTTATTAAAGTCTCCCCTAATGTGATTGATAAATAAAAAAAGAAAATTTTGACTGAGGCTAGCTAGACAGTATTATATTCTGAAAGCTTGATGTACTTACGAAGAGCGTTTTTATTCCATCTCTTGCTCACCAACATGCACTTTTTCAAGTCGTCATATGGTCTTAAGAGGCTTAAAATGTATTCAATTATTTCATCAGGTAAATCATTTATATGACATTTTTCTAAATTAGATGCACTTTCTTTGTACAGGTCCATCTTTCTCGAACCGTTCGTAGGGTGTTCAGGTTACACAATTTAAAACCACTTTATGTACGTAAGCTCATCTCACAAATCTTATAGTTCAGATTTGCGGATATTGAATTATTTATACATACTGTATAGGATAATGTAGACGATTGTCTACATCAATAAACTACATAACCTGAAATCAAAGCGTATTGACAACGATACAAACAAAGCAATACAAAACACAACAAAATTACAAAGCCTCTTCTCAATCGGCACAACCAGATCCCAATGCTCAGCAGAGCAAATGAGCCGAGAGAACTAACAAGAAAATTGTCAGCTGTTAAAACAGCTGACAGAATAGTGCAGCTGACAATTTGCGATACCCGAGCATGGCTGTTGTGTGCCTGATAAGACATATTATTGGTTATGTCAGTTTAATTTGTTTATTATTGACAAAATTTAATATTAATCTTTATTTTAAAAATTCTAAAAATTATGGAGCAGTAGGATCTAAATAAATAGTGAATTATTTGTTTCCGATCGTGATTTAAGAAGTAATTAATTATCACACACTTTTATTTGACCGGTGCAACATAACCTTTACAAAATTTGTTCAGTTTAGTTTATTAGATTATAAACCTAAATCAAATGGACAATATGATTAGTCAGGTTTTGTTTACATTCCAAAAATTTATTCAGCAGCTGCCTATCAAGAATTTATCATTTGATAGATCTCATAAAGTAAGTAATTGTTTGTAAGCTAGTATTTGTGAAATTATCTTAGGCTTGTTTGTCCAAAGGCCATCTTTTCTATAGTTTAAGTTTTGATATTTGTTCAGACTATACTATTGTAGTCAATTGAATAATGGATAAAATATTATACAATTGGTGTTATAAGTACAACAGACACGACACTAAAGTTAGGCTAGCCTTTGACAATTTTAGGACTGTATCTAAGAAGTGATTTATCTCTACAATTCTTTTATTTAGAGTACAATAAGTGGATTCACTGGCTGCAGTACAATAAGAGGCCACCACCACAATAGAATCATAGTATATCCTTAAAAACAGTAAAAAGTATCTAAATGTTAAACTGTTTTGTTTGTTACATTTTATAGATACACAACATAGATAGTTTTTGTATAATGCAATTCGTGTCAACATTTTTGTTTCTATAGTTTAGATATTCATAAATATGATTATACTGTGGTGGTGGCCTCTTATTATACTGTAGCATATCCGCTTTATTATATCTACATTGACAAAGAAATATTACTTAATAATAACATCAATGTAACTAATCAATACCGATTAATTAATTTGAACCATATAAGGGTAAAGTACAATAAGCGGACCCGGCTTTTTATATTGAAATTATCAAATGATATTGAATTATTATACCCATCAATATATTCACAAATTGTAATTAATTTGAACAATAACTAAATCATCTGCACCAACTGTACACACAATTTTGTATTCTAAACACAATTTGTTTAGTAACTTCTTTTAAATAAAAGATTAAATTTAAAAAATACTGTACAAAACAACACTAAAAGATGATTTATGGTTTTTTCTCGGTTTCAAGATGTTTGTTTTGTTTTTACGTTTTCTGTTTTGTTTTAACATTAAAAGTGTTATTTAAATGACATTTTTTCCTGTCACCTGTCTTAATTTTTTTGTTCGATTCATGGTTATGGTTTTATTATTTATGATATTACGTAATTGTTTAAACTATTTCCATTAATTTGAAACGTGTGATTTTAATTTAGTATTTTATATGTTGATATTGATTGATAGTTCTGTTACGATATATAAAGAACTGATGGTTGTGATAAGTGATATAAAAACTGGGTTTGTTGATCTTAAAGTGCCCCAATATAATTAACTTATATCATCTGTATCAACTATAAACACTTTTTCAGATGATAAATGTAATATTTGACTTTCTAATAAATGACAATTGAATTTAAAATGGCAGTGAACTTTAGAAAACTGAATGAAATTGTTTTAAAAGATGATAAACCGTGTTTTTCGTGTTATTACAATGTTGGCCTAGTGCTCACATACCTATTATGTGAACAATCATAGTCACATATAAACGTGGAAGGCATATTTTTGATTGAGTAAATGTTGTTTTTTGCATTTTACCATACACCACAAAGAAAACGTTTTCGACCTGTCAACTGATGCTATCTCACACAGTCGAAAGTTCGTAGAGAGCCTGATGGAAATTTAATCCCGAAACATGTAGCAATAATTCTACAAAAACAACTTTTAGAACTGTTGATAATGTAAGGTACCACACATTATTTATAATTGCAGTTTCTTGGCTATTACAGACATGGATTTAAAAGTTTTCTAAACACACATACTCGCATGCATGCATGCACACACACACTTGCTACCACAAGGACAATTGCAATAAACCAGTTTTGTATACTAAATCTACCTAAAAACCAGTACTCTCTCTGTTTGTATACTTTTGATTTTGTGAATTTAGATCTGGGCTACAGTATAGTATCCCCGGCCTCTACAACAATAGAATCAGCAATCTAAATTACAAATGAACTATTGAATACAATCTGAACACTCTTAATTATCATTATTTGCAATCAATTATTGCAGATGTTCTTCAATTCAACATTTTGGTTTTTTGTTCTGTAGTTTAAATGATCAGAGTTATTGATGACTCGTTACTCGAGATGGCTGCTCATTATACTGCAGCCTAGATATGCATTTTAAACAGTAGAAGTAACCACAGTAGCCTTTCTCTTCCTCCAAAAAAGCCCAAAAATTTTGATATATGCCCATGAACATGATAGAATACAGGCCCCCATCCTTAGTCATCTTAAATATTGTTTTACTTTTGGAGTATAGAGATATATACACTTTGTATATTATTTACTGCCATGTCTTACTCTAAAATTGTTATTACTAATGTATTATATTTTATATTTGTCCTGCTTTGATGATTGTTGTTTTTATTTTAGCCATACTATAAGTTTTATTTATTTCCAGATAGTTATAATTTCACTTGGGAGTGTAGCTGCTTTGGGTATTTTAGCCAGATACTTTCGAAGGAGGCGGTACATTCCAGTGTTGAAGAAAGGCTCCTTGAAGGGGAATGTGCGACCAAGAGTAACTACTAGCGAAGGTAATATTTATTCAAGATGTCTTAGGTCTCTTTATGAATTGTGAAGCAGTTTAATTTTTAATAGTATGCGTTCTCTAGGCACGAATTATGCACGCAGTTTATTCATGCCATTAGTACCAAGGACATATAGTAGGGGCCTATGTTCTAAATATAACGAGATTTATAACGAAATAGTTTATAATAGAATCAATTCTGTGTATCAGAGTGTGAGAATGAGTACTATACTAATTTAAGGGGCATCGTTTCGCGGGGTGGTAGATCAAACAAGCGTTTTCAACCAAATTGTATTTTTTTGTTTGTTTTGTTTTTTCCTTTCATTTACTTGAGTGGGTTCGGATATTCCCGTTCATGAACGAAGATCATAATCTAATTGACGGTTATAGAAGAATCAGCAGTGTTTCTATAAATAATATACTCAGCCATAACTCGTTTCACGAATTTCATATCGGGGGGTTTAATATATTGCATTTAAACATAAGAAGCTATGGTAAAAACTTCGACAGCTTATTAGTTTATTTGGAAGCCATTAAAGTTATTTGGGATATCATTGTTTTAAGTGAAACTTGGCTTGATGAAAATGGGGTGGGGATCGAGCTTGAGGGGTATAAGTGGTACAAAACCACGAGAGGTGCCAATCGGAATGATGGTGTGTTAGTGTATGTGAGAGAGTGTGTTTGTGGTGTGAGTGTGCAAGAGACGGAGCTGGGCGGTGTGCATGGCCTACTGTGCGACTTTACTTATAACAATAAACAATTCAACCTACTGGCGGTGTACAGAACTCATGATAACGATCTTGACGACTTTACTGCTGCGCTCAGTGAGCACTACTCCCGCCTTACCAAAACCAAAACGTATATACTTATTGGTGACATAAACGCTAACATTTTGACACCTGACAACAAGACCGAAAGATACTTAGACGTACTGTATGAATGTGGGTTTATGTGTGGCATATACAATCCAACTAGAGAGGCGGGGGCCAGTCAGACTTGTCTTGACCATATTTTTATTAAACACGATAATTTTGACAGTTTACAAACAGCAGTGATCGAGACTAGTATTACTGACCACTATTGTAACTGCCCTGAGTATTAAAATGCCAAGACAAATTCATAAGACTCCTAGTGAAACTACTATCATTGACAAAAGGTTATTTAGTAATTACTTAGGGAACTGCGACTGGACCTGTGTCACAAATATCACAGACGTCAATGTTTGTTCAAACTTATTCTTACAAATTTTAAACAGTTTTACTGAAAAATCGAAGAAGATTCTTACAAATGAGAAGCATAGACTAAAAAAAATTAAACCATGGATTTCGGAAGAGTTGGTAAGGGGCATTAGGAAAAGGGATAAAGTAAGCAAACTCCTCAAAAAACAGCCGTTCAATCTGAATCTAAGAGAATACTACATACAATTGAGAAACAGATTGAATTCGCAAATTAAATCAGCAAAATTTAACTATTACAGATCAAAAATTATCAGTAGTAAGAATAATCCGAAACTTTTTTGGCAAATAATAAATGAATTATCTGGGAGGGTGAATAAAAAAAACAGTTTCCCCATTACACAATTTACAGGTGATAAAACCATGAACTCGGACTCTGACGTGAAACTGCAGTGTCGACAGGTGGCTGAAGAATTTAATAATTATTTTGCACAAGTAGGTTACAATTTAGCTCGGGCTATTGACTCGAGCGGTCCACCTGTCGTTGATGACAATGACTATACGGTTAACACAGAATTCATAATTCACACTATCACTGAGACAGAACTTCACCGGTACGTTACTAGCATGCGTGGTGGCTCAGCTCCGGGGTATGATTGTATATCCGCATCCCTCTTGATTGAAAATTATCATTTCCTCTGCATTCCGCTTCTTCACATAGTTAATTTAAGTATACGTACAGGCAAATTTCCAGACGTTTTCAAGATCGCCAAAGTCATTCCATTATTTAAAGCGGATGACGTTACCCTGATGTCAAACTACAGACCGATTAGCCTGTTAAGTGTATTTTCCAAAGTCTTGGAGAAGGTAGTTAAAGACCAATTAGTCACTTATTTAGAAGAGAATGATATATTAAGTGACTGTCAATTCGGGTTTAGAAAATCTAAAAATATCGCAGATGCTTTTTTTAATATCTCTAGGAGTCTGAACGAAGCAATAACATCTAACAAAAAATATTTATTGGCATTCCTCGATTTAGCCAAAGCATTTGATTCCGTTGATAGATACAAATTACTCCAAAAATTAAAATTAGTTGGAATAAAAAATAGTTCATTTAATTGGTTTGATAGTTATCTCGAAAATCATAGGCAAATAACCACAATTAACGGAATCAATAGTAATCTGGCATCTGTAAATTATGGAGTAATCCAGGGTAGCACTTTAGGACCTATTCTGTTTTTAATCTATATAAATAATATTTCTAAAATTAGAATTTCTGGTAAGCTTTCACTTTTTGCAGACGATACTGCTCTATTTTTTGAGGGGTCCAATTGGGAAGAAGTTTTCCAAAAAGCGCATAGTGACCTTTATCTAATAAAAAAATGGTTTGATCAAAATTTGCTTTCCTTAAATATATCTAAGTCTAAATTTATGCCTATTGCCCTGAGAGACAGCAGTGACACTCCCATTAATTTAATTAAACTACACACGTGTGGTAATCCCACAAGTCTGGTTTGTCATTGCGGATCTTTAGAAAGGGTTGATAATTATAAATATTTAGGGGTTATATTGGACAACAGAATGAATTCATCTGCACATGTTCACTATGTTAATGGTAGACTTCGAAAACTCATTTATGCTTTTCGTCAACTGCATGACTTTTTAACTTTAGAAGAAATAAGAGTAGCTTATTTCGCATATGTTCAATCGCTTTTAGAGGGGGGGATCATAATGTGGGGTGCTAGTTATAGAAGTATTTTAAATCCACTGTTTGTAACTCAGAAAGCAATACTTAAAGCAGCACTGGGAAAAAATAGGCATTACGCATCGGAGGCGCTGTTCACCGAAATGGATGTTTTGGATATAAGACAGCTGTTTGTTAGAGTAGTAGTTGTATATATTTTCAAAAATTACAGAAGTATATTCGAATTTCCGAATCACCATTACGCAATAAGAAATTTTACATCCTCCATATTTACACCCAGGCTAAATAGAACTTTTTCAAAAACAAATACATTTTATGTTTCTCACATTATTTATAGAAATTTACCAGAATTTCTCAAGGATATGTTTTTGTATAAATTATCAACTTATAAAATAAAAGTAAAAAACTGGTTAAAAAGTGTGGGTCGTGATTATATGGAAAGGATTATAACATCTGATTACAGACTTTAATGTTCAAAATTGGATTACAGGATGGGAGCGTGCTTTTATATTTGTGATCGCATGGTGATAGTTTTGTGTGTGTGGGTGTGTGTGTGTGTGTGTGGGGGGGGGGTGTTGTGTGGGTTCGTGCGTGTGAGTGTGAGCGTGTGGTGTTGGTGGCCAACGTGGTAGGTAGAGGTGCGGGGTAAGATTAGTTTGGGGTAGGCTAATTGAAAGGAGGGGCAGAGGCCTCAAGCATTGTCCTGACTGAGGAGTCCGTTTGTCTGTCGGTTTTTTATTTCTTATCAACTAATATTTCGTAGTTTATCCTTATTTTAATTACCTACATTCACTGATAAGTATGTTTGCTATTGCGTCTCTTCTGTAACCTCATATTGCTTTTTCTTCTTTACCACTATGAGCGTTATCAGTATTTATAATTATTAAATGAATTATTTTTCTATTATATATTTTTTTACTAAACAACATTATTTTAACATCTTATTTCCCTAAGAAAATTATTTTTGAATTAATGGGACTCATTCTCTCACGCACAGGTGCTATGCACCTATGTGAGGAAACATTTCCATAATCATTAGAGCAGTCTATACAATACTGTATGTATATGTATGTATATATGTATATATATATATATGTGTATATATATATATGTAAGTATTTAATTTGTTTGCAGTTTTATGTTTTTGGTGTTAATTACATTAAGTAATTTTATATTATAAATTTAAAAATTGTGCTCCTATGATTTCTAAATTTTTGTACCATAATGGAAATAAAGATGTTTTTTGATTTGATTTGATTTAATAATAAAAACTGCTGTAATATTTTAGAATATTAATAATCCGATACAATAGAGTACTGGAGGATTCGACAGAATTTAACAACATTGTAAGTGAAAATGTTTTATCTTTTTATAAAACCAGCCAATCCAATAAGTGTATCACTTTTGTTGGTAACATTATTAAAAAATAATTTTATGATTAGCTTTATACTATACTCTATTAATTTGTTTATCCTGTGTTTTCTATGTTGCTATCAATGTTTCTCTCATAAGTCCAATGTAAAAATGTTAGAATTTCGTATCTTGTTGCCTTTTGGCCCCAAATCCTTTGACCAAGAGAAACCTGTGTTCTAAGTTTCAAGTCTTTGGAACCTTTATATTAAGAATTATCCCAAACTGACAGATGGGACAGACAAAAACTATTTTAAACGGATCTGTCAGATAATTACAATATTGTTATGATATGAAGTTTACATGATTTTGATAATGATGCCAAAAGCTTGATAGAGGTAGCGGTCAAAACCATCCATAGTTGGTCGCTATCAGTGACTCAGCCTCTGAAACAGTTAAATTAAAAATTATGTTATTTATGTGTTTTTTTTTTTTTTAAATAAAAATTGAAGGTGCAGAAAAAATATTAGTATTGTTTAAATGTGAAGAAATATTTAAATATTTGAAGAACAATTTGATCATGGATGGTCCTCTCTTTCTAGGCAAGTTTCCTTGTGAAACTTCCGAGTGATGACTTCAGTGAAATAGATAGATGCCACTGTGAGAATACCAAGTGTCTGAGAGACTCCTCTTTTGACCATTTGTGGTTTTGATTTTTACAATTCTTTCAGTCCAATTCTGTACTTGTTTCATTTCAACTCTTTGCTTCGTCCCTGTAAGATAGCTTTAAAAACGAGGTTTGTTTTTTTTACCTCCTGTTTATTTGTTTATGGAGAGGAAATGTTTAGATGTTTTTAATTTAGATGAAAAAGTTCCCTGGGACAGAGATTTATTAATGATATCAGTGAGAGGTTTAATCATTTCATTAATGCAACATTTTACCATCTTAGAGTTTATACCAATAATCTCAGTAAAATTTGTTGATTTCAGGGAAAAAACCACATTTAAGGTCTGCTTATGTGATGTATATTGCCAGCATGTAAGAAATTGTGCTTGGAACAGATTATTCATCTGAGCATTATTTGTTTTTTGGATATTAGTCTAGTGTAACATTTTCTCAGCTGCAGTTGTGAAAAATGTGTTTATATGTTCACTTACTTTCTCATGATCATGAACAATTTCTCCTACAACTTCCATCTGCTATGTATAAAACTGGGACTGCGCTGTAAGACAATCTCTCACTGTTAATAGTGATCCAGATGGCTTTTGATTTCTTTTCAGATCCAAGCAATGAAAAGTTCATTTGTCTCCTGTCTTTAGAGTTCTCAGCTTCAAATCATAATCCTTTTTTTCTGTGGTGAGCAATTCATTTGTCTTCTTCTCTTCCACTTAATTAGAAGACCTCTTGAGCCTAGGAGAAGTTCTTTTTGAGCTCATTAGCGTCTGGATGGTAAGTGATTTGTAACTTGGTTTGGTTTGATTTATTTCGAGATGTCTTTAGAGGATAGGTGTCCTGTGCAGCTGTGAACATGTCTATCAAATTAGAGTAGGCCTTCTCAGCACTATTTTCTTTGTAGATTCCCTCCCAAGATTGAAGTGTAAGAAGGTTTTTCAGATGTAAAATAGTGTCCTCATTTAAGTGCCTTCGGGTCACTGGGTGTTTGGCGGTCAGTAGACATCAGCAATGTAGAGATGTCTTCTCCTATCCAGAGTTACCTTCACCTTACCACATTTCATATTGGAGTTCTGCACAGTGATTGCCTATGTCAGGTCAGGAGACATCAGCAATGTAGAGATGTCTTCTCCTATCCAGAGTTACCTTCACCTTACCACATTTCATATTGGAGTTCTGCACAGTGATTGCCTATGTCAGGTCAGGAGACATCAGCAATGTAGGGATGTCTTCTCCTATCCAGAGTTACCTTCACCTTACCACATTTCATATTGGAGTTCTGCACAGTGATTGCCTATGTCAGGTCAGGAGACATCAGCAATGTAGAGATGTCTTCTCCTATCCAGAGTAACCTTCACCTTACCACATTTCACATTGGAGTTCTGCACAGTGATTGCCTATGTCAGGTCAGGAGACAATAGCAATGTAGAGATGTCTTCTCCTATCCAGAGTTACCTTCACCTTACCACATTTCATATTGGAGTTCTGCACAGTGATTGCCTATGTCAGGTCAGGAGACATCAGCAATGTAGAGATGTCTTCTCCTATCCAGAGTTACCTTCACCTTACCACATTTCATATTGTAGTTCTGCACAGTGATTGCCTATGTCAGGTCAGGAGACATCAGCAATGTAGAGATGTCTTCTCCTATCCAGAGTTACCTTCACCTTACCACATTTCATATTGTAGTTCTGCACAGTGATTGCCTATGTCAGGTCAGGAGACATCAACAATGTAGAGATGTCATCTCCTATCCAGAGTTACCTTCACCTTACCACATTTCATATTGGAGTTCTGCACAGTGATTGCCTATGTCAAGTGATTCAATCTCATTAGCTATATTTTTGTTTTTGCAGGTTGATACATCGCCTTTTTAATGATTTTACAGTACGCTGCAACCAATGTGTAATTTACCAGTCTTCATGTTTTAATTTTCAGGTTCCCAGAACCCTTTATCAGAAAACTACTGATTGTAACAAAATAAAAAAAACATAACTCAAACTATTAAGTAGTAAAAAAAAACTTTAACAAATGAATACCATAAACAAGTTTCCAATCAGTTGTGTGTAAAATATTTGAAAATTTTGACATAGAACAAATATTTTATTTATAAGAAGAAAAAGAGAATCATCTTACGTTTAACCCGTCTGGTTGCCATGATTTAAAAATTAATTGATGTGCGATTTCATAATTTTAAAATTAATCAGATTAGTGCTTTGGTTTTGATTTCGCTCTAAATGGTAAACTGTTTTATTTTGATTGTGTTGAATCTATATGCAGATAATGGTCTCTCATAATTTTGATGAACAACATCAAACCAATGATTGGTCATTCTTACTCTTCATGGAGTAATGGTTTTACCAATATAATCTTTGAGATAGAATTCACAGGTTAGTTGATCAATTAGGTTTTTTCGGTGCAATCAGTGTTGCCTCTATATACAGAGTGAGTTTTATGTCCTGGCACACCTAGATATAATTTAAACGGTCCGAGATATCTATGTGAAACCTTGACCCTACCTATTATAACATATTTTTTTAATTTTTCATTGTTAATTTTTGCCCCCCTTTACCCCCCTTTTCTAAAGGGGGGTAAAGGGGGGCAACTAAACATTTTCGAATACAAACCCCTATCATGTGACCCCTCATTTTAAAGGAAAAAAAAAGGAATCCAATAATGCAAACTAGAGGTCTCTTCATTTATTTTAACAGATTTTATGACAAATTTACAATTGAGTAAAGGGGGGCAACTAAACATTTTCAAATACAAACCCCTATCATGTCTCAAGTTTTTACACACGTCTAGCACACTGTCAAACAGCCGAAGGTGAACAGTTTGAACACCTGCTACATTAAAACAGGTAACTGTTTTTAGAATTTGCGTTAGTGTTGGCTCATGTTACGATAAACAGGACAAGACAGTTACTGATTTTATTATTGTAAATTTGTCGTAAAATCTGTAAAAATAAACGTAGAGACCTCTAGTTTGGATTATTGGATTTATTTTTTTATTCCCTTTAAAATGAGGGGTCACATGATAGGGGTTTGTATTTGAAAATGTTTAGTTGCCCCCCCTTTACTCAATTGTAAATTTGTCATAAAATCTGTTAAAATAAACGTAGAGACCACTAGTTTGCATTATTGGATTCCTTTTTTTATTCCCTTTAAAATGAGGGGTCACATGATAGGGGTTTGTATTTGAAAATGTTTAGTTGCCCCCCCTTTACTCAATTGTAAATTTGTCATAAAATCTGTTAAAATAAACGTAGAGACCTCTAGTTTGCATTATTGGATTCCTTTTTTTATTCCCTTTAAAATGAGGGGTCACATGATAGGGGTTTGTATTTGAAAATGTTTAGTTGCCCCCCTTTACCCCCCTTTAGAAAAGGGGGGCAAGATTTTCAACAACTTGAAAAAAAAAAAATGTTATAATAGGTAGGGTCAAGGTTTCACATAGATATCTCGGGCCGTTTAAATTATATCCAGGTGTGCCAGGACATAAAACTCACTCTGTATATAGAGGCATAGGAATATATACATATATAAGAATAAAAGAAAAAGACTGTACAATCCTTTAATATTTGGACATAATGTCATTCTCAAAAAGAATATAAAATATAGTGTATATCAAGAATAAAAATAAACATTAAATACATTTTTAGCATCAGCTGAAATGTATTTGAGTTCAATCATTATTTAAAAATAAAAAATGACGTTATCGTAGAAGATAAACTTATTTATTTAAATGAAAAACTTGTGATACCACAGAACGTGAGATGATTTATAGTTGTTTGTTACATGAAACACATTTAGGGTTTGAGAAAACTAATAAAAGTAGCTCAAATGTATTTTTATTGGCCGGTAATGATATAAGAAATATAGTTGCTTCTTGTTAGATGTGCCAGAGATCCAAAGACAGAAATTAAGGAACCACTACCTCCACATGAAGTAAACATCTGTAAATTGGCTTGTAGCCTAGTTATATCTCTACCCCATATGCTAAAGCATGAGATTTTTCCTTAGTATAATTTTCACTGCTCTAATAAACCCTCATTTTTTACCCTCCTTCTTATTCCACCCTTATCTTACTATTCTGATACGATACTAGACAAGCCTATGATATAAGAAATATAGTTGCTTCTTGTTAGATGTGCCAGAGATCCAAAGACAGAAAATTAAGGAACCACTACCTCCACATGAAGTAAACATCTGTAAATTGGCTTGTAGCCTAGTTATATCTCTGCCCCATATGCTAAAGCATGAGATTTTTTCCTTAGTATAATTTTCACTGCTCTAATAAACCCTCATTTTTACCCTCCTTCTTATTCCACCCTTATCTTACTATTCTGATACGATACTAGACAAGCCTATGATATAAGAAATATAGTTGCTTCTTGTTAGATGTGCCAGAGATCCAAAGACAGAAAATTAAGGAATCACTACCTCCACATGAAGTAAACATCTGTAAATTGGCTTGTAGCCTAGTTATATCTCTGCCCCATATGCTAAAGCATGAGATTTTTCCTTAGTATAATTTTCACTGCTCTAATAAACCCTCATTTTTTTACCCTCCTGTCTTATTCCACCCTTATCTTACTATTCTGATACGATACTAGACAAGCCTATGATATAAGAAATATAGTTGCTTCTTGTTAGATGTGCCAGAGATCCAAAGACAGAAAATTAAGGAACCACTACCTCCACATGAAGTAAACATCTGTAAATTGGCTTGTAGCCTAGTTATATCTCTGCCCCATATGCTGAAGCATGAGATTTTTCCTTAGTATAATTTTCACTGCTCTAATAAACCCTCATTTTTTACCCTCCTGTCTTATTCCACCCTTATCTTACTATTCTGATACGATACTAGACAAGCCTATCTTATTACGCGACTCTCACTGTTTTTTTGCTCTTAAGCTTAGAAAATTAGGTTAGCTAAAATTTTTACTGGAATTTGTACTTAGACAAGTTACATTAAAAACTGTTCAGTTGTGAGTGATAGACATAGATTTTATATTTTTCATTAAGTATAAAAAATTAATAACTTTTTAAAATTCTTGACTTTTCCCAAAAATTTGAAACAATACTGATGGTATCATCTAAGCTTGTTGCATTCTTCACCCCATCAACTATTTTATGTGGGTATTTTTCTTTTATTTTGTATTACATTATGTACTTATACTTACTGTTGTCTACTTTACATTTTTAACTGCTTTTCGTTATAGTATTTATATCTCTTTAAAAAATGCCACGTATATTATTAATACTTCTATGATTTTATTTGAATGTGGTTATTTGAAATGAAATGAAATGAAATAAACAGAAGGCATAATCAACAATTTTGAAACATTTACCTGTTGTGAAATGAATTATAGTAATTTTCCTTTTTCTGTATAATCAACACGGTTTTAACAAGACACCAATTTAAACATACATTTTTAGATTACTAATGAAAGTAAACCAAGTAATATAAAGTTGAAAGTAAAGCAAGTTAATCAAACTTCATAAGACCCTTTGTTAACGGATTCTTGTGATCTAATTTGCTCTGCCAGCAGTCAGTCAAAGTAATAGAGAGTACTAATTGGTCTAATCACGGTCCCAACGTTCTCTCTATTTCTAAGTGTTTCTGTTCTCTATTTTCTAAATACCTTCAGAAATGAATTATCATATTAGATAATACGATTAATGAACCAGTAGCATTAATGTGTGGCATTGAAATATTTGTTGCAATTCATATTAGTGTAGGTTGACACGAAATGAATATTGTGGCACAAGAGGTTAGAGTGTGCCTCTTCTGTAGCCTACAGGCTTAGCTACAAGTCTCTGCTCAGTGGGTTTCAAAATGTGACGGATTTTGACATTTTTCTTTTAAACTTTTAAATATCACAAATATTGTATAAATGCTCTTTATCACAAGAGTTCTAAAAAAAATATAACATGCACATTGTGGCTGTTACATAATTTTAAATTGTGGTAAATAATGAGGAAGTTACAACAAAAGTTTTCTGTAGTGATTTTAATATTTTACTTTAATTTTAATCACAGTTATCTATAAACAGTGCAAATACATACCACTTTGTAGTAGTTTCTCAGAGTGTTCACTTCTTATTGGCCTTATATTGATGCAAATTAATGTATACTATATTGTTAAAATTATGTATGTATTAAGAAATATATTGTCTCCTGTATTGGTAAGTTGGTCATTGGTTTTGTTTAGAAAGGAATGTGAGAGTGTTGGTTGTGAATTGATTATTACCAGACTTTTTGTGTACGTTTATGTCAGTGGTACTTTCAATTGTTATATCTATATTTCTGTTAATTTTTTGCTGTGCGTTTGAATTATTATTAGGGGCTTAGATGTAGAGAAGATAAAATATGTAATTACACCAACAATAATTTATCTTCATTGGACACTTTCTATTATCCGAAACCAGAATAACAAATAAGTATTAGTGTATTTTATTGTTAAATGTTAAAATTATTATTGATTTACTTAAAAATGTATTATCTATTCTCTCTCTTGGTGACCTTCCCTTTCTCACTTCAACATCTTGATTGTTATTGAAAAGTTTCTATTAATTCTATCAAGTATTTTCTAAGAAAATATTCCTTATGTGTGGAAAACTTACAGAGAATCTATGATCATACTGATAATTTCATTTTGTGTTGTATTTGAAAAAATATTATATTTTCAAAAAGTGTATTGTAAAAGTTAAATAGTAGCTTGTAGTAAAATAGTTTTATAGAACCAAAGTTTCTTTTTTGGTTGTATAAAACACAGATATCATAGGAAAAATAACTGAAAATCGTTATAAAATAGTATATTTGTTTGACATCTATTGTAAAAGACTTATAATACCAAATGAAACATATTGGTGGAAGCGAGTGAAACCAAATATAATTTCCGTATTATAAGTTATCTTCAATAAAAGTTAATATCCAGAATAATGGTACATCTTATTGTAGTTTATATCATAACATGTTTTACTAGATGGAGTTAGCCAAGTGAGCTCGCGGCGCAGTGGATCACCAAGCATACGCAGTCTGCACCGCCAGGGATCACTGCTATCTGACCGACTGTCCGGTGCATCTGGTTCTCTGCCCGGCGTAGCACCAGGAGACGCTGCTCTACTCTCTCCCCAGCAGCTTGGAGTCATGGGTAAGTAGCAGTTTATGTGGCTTATAGTAAGTACTGTTTTGATATAGGTTATATAAAAAAGTAAAGTGAGCTTTTTATAATAGTTTTATTTTGATATGAACGCCCATATTTTAATCTACTTTTCTACATAATTGCCGTAAATACTAAGAGATTATCAAATATAAAAAGAACCTTTTGTATACTGTCATCAAAGAAGATTGCTACCTGATTTACCAGCGTCTGCAATACGATCATTTTGAAGGTATGGTGGTTGTTGCGGTAATTATTGAAGGTTGTCCATTCCGTTCTCATCATAAAATTCTTTCGGCCATCTTTTAAAGCTCTTACCCATTACATCACTCATAATGATATGTCCATATACTTCACAATGCTAATTGTAAATTTCAATGGCTTTAACACCTTTAGCAGCGAGAAAACAAATAATGGTACTTTACAGTTGACGTGATTCTCAATTGTGAAGGAAACAGGATTTTTCCGGAAATTTGCCATCGTTCAGTTACACAAATGAAATCAGTTTCGAGATCTGCAATCTGATCTCTTCTTCAGGTAAATAAGTAACCTAATACATAATTAAAAACTAGGTTAAAATAAACAAATCATACCAAAGCATTGTGACACGCCTAAGCCAGGAATCACAACCACCATACTGTTTGTCAACTTCACTAACTCTAAAAACATGCACTTAATAAAAAACTATACACAACACTAATCATTAAAATGATTAACAAACTTTTTTATTAAATAGATATGACTTAAACCATTTTATTACATTTTTTTGTGATCCTAAATTATGAAGTTCATTTATCAGTTTGATATGGTAAACACTATCAAGACTCCAGGACCAAGTCCAAAAATATTTCTATTGTCTTTTGTTTTCCATTATACCCTTGTTCTCCCTCTTTCAACAGTACTTCAATCCATCAATGGTCTAAATCCTTTACAAATGCATGTGTGGTCTAAATCGTATCAGGATAATTTTATGATAATTTTAGCGCCAGTGGTTTACCAATGTTACTTTGATAATATTTATGCTGTGACATCATAGTTTAGTGTTATATTCCTAAAACTGTGTTGTCTTAATGTAGGTTCTTTAGATATTATTTGACAGTATAAGCAACTTTGCTAACAATAGTACATAACACAGTTAGGGTGCCAAATGTTAGAGAGAATGTAAAGAGCCTCTACGAGTGGACTTTGACAATTTTTGTGGCAGGTGGAAGACCTCGGGTGTGTGTCAGAATTTGGTGAGAGCAATCTGTTGTTGCTAATTTTGTTTTTTCATGTGAATAGTGTTTAGATTATACATACTCTGAGATGTTGACTTTGACAATTTTTGTGGCAGATGGAAGACCTCGGGTGTGTCAGAATTTGGTGAGAGCAATCTGTTGTTGCTAATTTTGTTTTTTCATGTGAATAGTGTTTAGATTATACATACTCTGAGATGTTGACTTTGGAATTGAGAGCTTACAATAAGTTCTTTGGGTTTTCAAATGATCATTTCTTATTTGGTGAGTTAAAGTGGGGTCTTCAGGAAACTCTAGACAGCATCAGTGCAAGCTTGCCTCCAATCTCTTGTCTCACCTGGCAAAGTTAAGAAGAGTAAGGTAGTTACAGGTTAAGTGTACTCTGGAAAAAGGTCCATTTATGTGGTGTTATTTAATTTTTAACATTAAGGTTGATTCGGAAGAAAGTTGTGAAGACATTCACTTTTATACTCATAAATGTTAAATACCAGCCGCATGTCTCAGGCTTTCTGGAAAAAGATCCATTTATGTGGTGTTATTTAATTTTTTAACATTAAGGTTGATTCGGAAGAAAGTTGTGAAGACATTCACTTTTATACTCATAAATGTTAAATACCAGCCGCATGTCTCAGGCTTTCTGGAAAAAGATCCATTTATGTGGTGTTATTTAATTTTTTAACATTAAGGTTGATTCGGAAGAAAGTTGTGAAGACATTCACTTTTATACTCATAAATGTTAAATACCAGCCGCATGTCTCAGGCTTTCTGGAAAAAGATCCATTTATGTGGTGTTATTTAATGTTTTAACATTAAGGTTGATTCGGAAGAAAGTTGTGAAGACATTCACTTTTATACTCATAAATGTTAAATACCAGCCGCATGTCTCAGGCTTTCTGGAAAAAGATCCATTTATGTGGTGTTATTTAATTTTTTAACATTAAGGTTGATTCGGAAGAAAGTTGTGAAGACATTCACTTTTATACTCATAAATGTTAAATACCAGCCGCACATCTCAGGCTTTCCTTATAACATGAGCTGAAATTTAAAAGTGTCTTCCTAAGTGAGAGACACGGGTTTGAGTCTCGGCAGAGTAAGTACTTTTTACGATTCATTGTTAAATATAAACTTCCCTATTAGTGCTAATGATTTATAATTTAAATTTAATATAGTTTTAAATAAGTAAATGTATTATTTATGAAATTATTGTTGCTTGGGACACAAATATAATGAAAAAACATATTTTCAAGTTGATTGAGTATTAGTCTTTCTGTTCAAGTGTTTGGCAAAATGGTTTCAAGTGTCACTTTTATTCTTTGGAGATGGGACAGATAGGTTTTCTGAAAAAGGCCATACAATTTTTCCTGTAAAAGTTGAGACTGGGTAGGAAAAACATAAACCAATTTCAAGGTACATCTCTAAGGCTTTATTGAAGGCATATTTTCTTCTTTGGGCACAAAATCTAGCCTTTGGGGGTTAGAGAGGTGAGGGATGTTTTGGCCATATTAAAGTACTTTAATCCTTCATGTCATGCCTGAAGTCCTTGACCAATACTCCTTTTCATTGGTAGGCTCTCTATCATCAAAGGGATTTCACCATTTCAGAGTGTGACAATAGACAAACATCTTTATTTGTAATTTCATTAAGAAATACAATGGCGTCACAGTAGTAAAAAAGAATTTCTTGCTTTACAAACTTTCAGATTTTGTTCAGGTAGTGTTGCGTCCCAGTTGATCTAAAAATTCCTTGATTGAGTACACTGGTCGTTCCACTAGGAAGTCCCAGAGTGTTTTCTTTAGTTTGTTCACTGGCGTAGTCTTCAGGTAAAATGGAAGGGAGTTGATAATTTTGCGACCAATATATGAGGGTTTCTTGCTGTATTGGGTTGTGTGATGGGCAGGAAGACTGTAGTCGTTTGCTCTTCTAGTATAATAGGAGTGAAAATTCTCATTCCTAGGAAGGTCTAGTTCCTTTGCATACATGACTACGGCATGGATGTAGAGTGCTGGAACAGTTAGAAGCTTTAGGGATTTAAAAGCTTCCCTGCAGCTATCATTGTAGTTTAGTCCTGTGAGTGCCCTGACAGCCTTCTTCTGGAGAACTAGGATATTGTTAAAATTTCCTTCAGATGTTCCTCCCCATGAGATCAATCCATACCTTATATGTGACTCAATCACAGCATAATATGTTGTTTTAGCTGTTTCTAGACCTATCCACATCATTCTCTTCACCACATAAATTCCAGACTAAAGCTTTTTAGATAAGTTGTGTATGTGATCGTTCCAAGAAAGTTCCGCATCAATTGTTAGACCTAGAAGTTTATAGTTTCTTTCCACTGTAATTTCTGGAATTTCTGGGAGTTGCTCCTGTTTTCTGCTAAAATTTATCTGTGTTGTTTTTAAGGGGTTGATGGCCAAATCATTTTGAAGACAGTATTGAAGTGCTTTATCTGTTGATGATAGGATATCTGAGTGTAATCCTTGTGGAGTGTTATGTGTAAACAGAAGAGTTGTATCATCTGCATACATTATAGGTTCCACATTTTCCTTACTGATGAAGCTGGAAAAGTCATTTGTAAAGAGAATGAATAAGAAGGGTCCCAGCACTGAGCCTTGGGGCACTCCTCTGGTGACTGGGAGCTGTTTGGATCGATATGTACATCTTTTTCCATTTATGTTTTGTTGAATTTCAACTAATTGACTGCGGCCTTTCAAGTAACTGACCACCCACTCTTTAGCCATTCCCTCTACTCCCAGAGTTGACAGTTTTTTCAGAATAAGGTCATGACCTAGGCAGTCAAAAGCTTTGCTATAATCTAGCAGTACTGCTGAAACGTACCTGCGAGCCTCCAGATGGTCAATAGTGTGCTCAATTAAGGTGGATAGAGCTGTGTTCGTAGACCTGCCTTTGAGAAATCCATGCTGGTTTTTCGCAATTAGATCATATCTTTCCAGGTGGGCCATCATTCTTGAAAGTGTGATCTTCTCTATTATTTTTGAAAAGGTTGAGATTAATGAAATAGGTCGGTAGTTTTCCTGTTTAGTGTATGAGCCTTTTTTGTGTTTTGGGTATATTTTAGCTATCTTTAGAGCAGAAGGAAACTGACCTACATTGAAAGATTTGTTTATTATACTGACAAGAGGAGCTGCTAGTTGTTTGGCACAGTGCTTTACAGCTTTTGATGGAATCTCATCCACTCCACTTGAGAACTTGGATGTTAATGAGGCTATTGTTTTTAAAACTTCTTCAGTTGTTGTAGGTGTTAGAATTAATGGCTGGATATTGCTAGGTGGTAGGATCATTGGATGTGTTATTGTTTTATTTTTAAATTGGTTTCTATTTCTTTCTAAAGTTGCATCTGCTATTTCAACAAAATATTTGTTCAATTGTTCAACGATGTCCGTAGGGCTTTGAACTACGAGGTTTCCATCTATCTCTAGATGCAGATTTGGTTCCTCCCTCTGTTTACATTGTTTTTCTGTATTAATTACTTCCCAGATAGCCTTAGACTTATTATCAGCACTTGTAATGTACTCTGCTACAGTGTTTTGCTTTAGATTTCTTAGCTTCAGATCATAGTTTTTTCTTTCAAGAATCAAGAATCAAGAATCAAGAATCAAGATCTTTTTATTGTCGGCCCACAATAACTGCATTGACAATGTCATCAGATGGTTTATACATATACACAGTATAACACCAACATTAAAGAATAAAATAATACATACTACATACTTATGGTAAATAGTACAAGTCACAAAGCATAAAAACTAAAAAGAATAAATTGTCTACATTACAAGAAAGCATTTCGTCTACTGTATTAAAAGCTTTTTGTCTTAACCATTTGAGCAAAGCATTTTAAAATTTTGTGCAAGGAACATCTTTGGCCGTTAAAGGTAGCTTATTAAATAATTTTACACCAACATAAAAGTATGTGTGCTGGTCTTAGTTAGCCTAGCGTATTCTAAGTCAATAAGGTCTCGATATCTGGTGGAATAATCATGACTAGAGTTTCTAAGACTAAGTGTTTCAAAGATTTTCTTTAACAAACATTAAACTTTGAAATATAAACATACAAGGTACAGTAAGAATATTATGTTCTTTAAAAAAAGGTTTACATGAGTCACTAAAGGCTATATTGAAAATTGTGCGTAAAGCTCTCTTTTGGCATAGAAAAACCTCCTTAGCACCAGTTGAATTACCGCCAGAGGAGAGTTCCATACAGAAGATGTGAGTGGAAAAGTGCAAAGTACGCTTTTTAATAGCAATGTGAAGCTAGTACAAGTTTTTGAGTTTTTTTAACAGAAAAATTACTCTGGATAAACGGTACAAAGAATATCTGTGTGATTTTTCCAGGTAAGCTTAGTGTCCAGGTTGATTCCAAGTAGCTTAACAGAGTTATGTATAGAGTTATTTCTTAAACTAAAATTAATATGTTCAGTCTTATCTTCATTAATTTTTAAGCCATTAGCGGAAAACCAGAGGTCAGACCTTTCCTTCATGTAGCCAATCATAGCCGAGTTAATTTCAGAGAGCAAGTTAGAGCACATCAAGGTAGTGTCGTCAGCATAGAGTACACTTTTATTAGGCACAAATTTGGGAAGATCATTGATGAAGACCGTGAATAAGAAAGGGACCCAGAACAGAGCCCTGGGGGACCCCGCTTATAACCTGCTTAAGGTCCGACCTCTGATCACCCATTTTTAACAAACTGGTACCTATTACTAATATATGACATAAATTAGTGAAAGCTCATTGCCCTCAATTCCATAGTAATTTAGTTTTTCTCTGATAAGCTCTTGGTGGGGCACAGTGTCAAAGGCCTTGGTTTAGATCTAAGAGTAAGGCACTAACTTCTTCTTTTTTTTCAAAACTATGAATAATGTATGACACCACACTTTTCAACAGCCTTAATAGTGGATAAATTATGTCTAAAACCGAATTGTGCTGACAGAAGTAATCGATTTTTGTTCAAAGTAATGTTCAATCTGACATTTAATAATACTTTCAAATAATTTAGATATAACTGGTACCCAAGGCGATAGGTCGATAATTATTTACATTAGTTTCTGTCTCCCTTTTTATATATAGGCACAGTTACTGTTACTTTTAAGCATTGCGGAAAGACTCCGGTGCAAAACATCCAGTTAATAAGATAAGTTAAAGGATACAATATTTCCCTAATTATTTCTTTAAGTATAAAATTAGATAGTTCAAATACATCCTCAGCCCTGGAGTTACTTAGCCTAATAACAGTTTTAAAATATCAACAGGATTTACAGTATGCCATTTAAAAGGCAGAGCCTTTGGATTGTTTACACCGGATGACTCCAGCATGTCACTTGCACTAGCTAAATTTAGACTAACATTATCATTAGGCCTATTGACATAATTACAAATATTGATAAAATAATTATTAAAATCACTGACAGATATGGGGGGTTCGGTCTGGCATTTCTTAGGGGTACGCCTTGTTTCATTATTAATCACAGTCCAAGCTGCTTTGCACATGTTTTTTTGACCCTAATATAAATTCAACATTAGCATTCTTTTTTGCTATGTCTATTTGGGCACGATAAAACTTTTTAATTCCTTTTGTGGGACCTCCAATAAATCAGGATTAAGTTTTACACTTATCATGACTTACATCTAGTAGTAACTTGATTTTAGTTAAAAAAGGTGTGTACCAATTTTTGGACTTCAAGATCTTATTGCTAGGATTCTTATTTTTTTAACTTTTTTCAAAGGACAGCACTCCATTAAAATAGTGAGACACAATCTCCATAAAATTATTAAAGGCTACCTCAAAGTTTTCAGCAGCTACAATTACTTTATTCCAATCAATATTACTTAGCCTACATTTAAAATTCTCAACATTAAGATCGTTTAAAACTCTAACACTAATGTTTGACTGTACAGAATTTATTGGCAGGTAGAGAAGAGTTTACGCAAAAGAAGTACAAGAAAGTTCAAGTCTCAAAAGCAAGGCCTAAATGATCAGATATATGGACATTGTACTGTATCACAGCTAAACATTGTCGGATGCAGGTTGGATATAAAATTATCCAAACATGAGTCCCCTCTAGTTTGGAAGGTTATTGAGGCAAAAACAGTCAAAAGATTTCAGCATATTAATAAACTTAACTGACATTGAGCAACGTTTCCTGAGATCAATGTTTATATCACCAGCTATGACAATCTTAAAATTAACGGTACTTAACATTATTGCTAATAAAATCAAGAAGTTTGAGTTAGTTTATCAACAAAAAAGTTCAATGGAAGAGTCAGGGGTACGGTATATACAGACACAATCAATAAACTTATACTTAAAAAAACAATCATTACAGCTTCAAAATAGTTTTGTTTCACAAATAAAATCAACATTTACGACCGAAAAAGAGTGTTTAAAAGTCTCCCGTACAAAAATTGCACTTCCACCATATGAAAGAAGTCCTACAAAAACTAGCCGCTAGGTTAAAATCAGCTGGAGAGTAAAAATTAATTTTCTTCTACCGTACACCAGTGTTCATTAACGCAAAGAATGTCACACTTAGTGGTGCTGTTAAAAATGTCAATCAAGTTTACTTTATTTTTTTATAGATTGTATATTAATGTGAGCTAAGTTTACCTCAGTTTCACGATATGTAGAGGGCCTATCAGCTTGCAGACCATTTAAAATAGACTTAGGTTGGTACAAAGGAGACGAGCCTATTAGGCTTATGTACCTGGTTCCATTACATGGCCTGGTTCCAAAAAAATGTCCTTCAAGAGCACTTTTTGCGGGAATACCTGAAACGACTTATATAGGTACCGGTTGGCCAGGTATCAGGGTCGTAAATGTTTTCCCATAGTGATAGGGGGGACTCCCGACTTTAAACGAACTATAACCTGGAAACCTGTTCTCTAGTTTCAAAATTTCATAATTACCACTGACAATGTCATTTAAATATTCTGTCTACCATTGATTTTTTGTCGTTTTCACTTCCAGTGATCTGGTATCTGTGTAGAGCGGCGAGAAAATCTTGTTTTAGTGTTTTGGCTTCTTCATCATATTGAATGGTTTTCTGTCCTTTCCGCTTTGCTCTTACCTTTTTACAGGGGCATGTATGGTCCAATTTTAGTCTTACAGTTGTAAGAAAGGCATTGTATGCTTCTTCAGCATCGGGAGCACTATGAACTCTGTCCCAGTTTTCTTTGGAGAGTTCATCTTTTAGGCTGTCTAGGTTTTTTCTGGAAAAAATTCTTTTTTGTGTAGTTTCTTTTATAAAAGGTACATCTTTTTCTATTGTGACAGTGCATGTTTGGCCTGTGTGATCTGCTATTCCAGCTTCAACTACTGTAAATTCAATGAAATCCTCCTGTATATTGGTACAAATACAGTCTATAGATGTTTGTGAGTAGTTGGTGATTCTTGTCGCTGGAAGTGGTAGTCGTCTTGCTCCAAAGGTCTGTAGTTCATTTTCGAGGTATATGTTGTCTGCATTTTCAGTCAGCCTATCTACATTAATATCACCCATTAAAACAAGGACTTTGCCTTCTGCTTGAAAAGAGGCAAGTATTTCAGATAAAACATCAACAGCCAGTCTGGCCTGTCCTCCTGGAGAGCGGTAAATACCCAGTAAGTAAAGTGTTTTATTTTTTATTTTTATTTTTACTAATGCCGTTTCCATGATCAACTCTATGCTTTGGTTTGAGATATTTACTTCTTCTACCTCTGTATTAGCAAATTCTTGGATGTATATTGTAACTCCCCCCAATCTGTGTTCTTTTCGACTGAAGTGTGTTATTAGATTATACCCACTGATTTTAGTAAGTAATAACTCCTCTGTGCTCAGTCCATGCTCAGTAAGTACCAGAAAAGTAGGTTCGAGGTCACTCATTAAATGATTTATTCTTTCTATTTTTTTTCTTAAGCCTTGAACATTCTGGTGGAGGATGGTGATGGGAGTTGTTCTGGTTTTTGAAGTAGTGGCCTGGGACCTAGCTACTTTAATTTGCTGTTTATTAAGTCGTGGTCTAAAAAATGTTTTGGGTGTTGTAGCAGGTCATTTGTGGTAGAGTACGTTGTTGGAGGTGTCAGTTTGACTGAGGTGAGGGATGGTTGATCTGGATCTTTAAGGTGTGGTAATGCAGCAGGTGAACTCAAGTAGCCATAGTGCTTGACCATGTGGTTCTTGAAAAACACAATGTGTTTAGAGAAGAACTCTTCACAGGTCTCATCCTTGGCCCTTTGCTTTGAGTTCAAAGGTGGGTTTTTAGACATTTTCCGGACATTTTCTGCAGAAGACACTGGTGTAGTCTCGGTTGGCTCTATATGGTGGGGACTAACTGCTGGTATGTGAGCAGCTTTTTTGTTTTTGCTTACACACTCTATTTTTAGCAACTTGTAGGGAAACACTGAAGTGGTTGTTTGGAGTTGTGATTTTATTTTTGTTAGAGGGTATGTGCTTTGCTGGCCTGGGCTGGAGTCCATCTGCATGATTCTGCAACTGGCTCTGTAGTATTTTAATAGAGTTCTCAACTTGATCTTGTCGGGCTTTTAGATAGGTCATATCCTGTATTAGGGAATGGTTGCTTGGTTGATAGTCAGTCGGTTTACAAGTGATTGCCAGTGGCAAGGAAACGTCTAGTGGGTGGACTTGTTTGTGTATCTGTGTGGGACTTGGTGGATTTCTGTGTTGTTTGTCATTGATTCTAGCTTGGTACTGAGTAATTTTATGGTGTTAGCTAGGTTGGCAATCTTGATCTCATAGCTATCAATGATTTTACGTTGATTAATGTCGTGTTCTTCAAAGAACTGATGTAGTTGAGTTTGATTTTGTTTTTCTCTGTCTAGTTGGTTTTGCCAGTTTGCCAGTTCTTGGTGCAGATTCTCAACTTTACTTTGACATTTTTCCTTAATTTGGTCCACTTCCTCTAATTCTTCTGTAGTATCTGCCAACTTTGCCTCGAGTCTTGTGCACTTTTCAAGGAGTTGGGCCTTTTCTGCTTTTAATTGTAGATTCTTCCATTTTTCTTCTTGCTCTATGTATTCTTCTTCTTCTAGTCAGTGACAATCAAATCAGACATTTTTCCAAAATAAGTTCAATATTTAAATTCTTCTGTAATATTTAAAAGTTAAAATAAATACAAAATTACAAACAAATTGAGCCTATTTGATTTTTGGATTCGCATTAAAGTCACAATACAATATCTATATATATATATATAGATAGATATTATATACATACATAATTGAAAATAAATATATGAATCTTATATTATTATGTAGCTTGAACTGTTAACTTTCAATTCCAGATTAATGAACAGAGTTCAATAATAATAAGTCAATGCTCTACTGTGTTTGTGGGGGAGGTAATTGTGCTTGACACACTTGCCCGCACCGCCCCAATTAGGCTTTGTGTACACATCAGTTATCAGTTATGAGAAACTTGTTTTATTATTACTCATAAGTTACAATTAAAATGCAATCAGTTTTTGGTCCCATATAAGACAAAACAAAGTTGTGTATTCATATACAATCAAGCTGCTATATAAAATCTAAATAAACATTGGATAAATAAAACCAAAATAAAAACACTCAGACATTATAATAAAGGTCCAGTGTAAATGTAAAATTTATAAAATAAAGAATTAAATCAAATCAACATAAGGATATGATTATAACTCTTGCCAAAAATGGTTCAATTGCTACTGAAATTGTTTGAGCTATTCATTCAAATATTATGGAATGTTGCAGAGAAATTTGTATGTTTCATTATTGTTTATCAAACACAGTTTTAAAATAATAGAATTTTCTATGTTCCTTAGAACTTAGAATTTAATAGTTGAGATTGTTATTTTACATAAGAAAATCAAAGTAGTTTGTGGGTAAAAACCTTCAGTAATTTTTATTTTTATGTCCGAGAATGGTAAAAAAACTTTTTTACTTCCGTGGCTAGAGGTGAAGGCAGAGGCAGGATCTTTGGGTCTATAGTTGACGTGCCTTTGTACATATCTCTTTCCAGCATTTTTCATTGTATGGATTTTCATCAATTTTTTATTGAGGGCACCTTACTTTGCTTGAAAAACTAAGATGCCTTGCTTCTGCATTCAACTACTCTGTAGTAGTCCCTGGCCAAAAGCTTTACCATGTCTGTAGAAACTCCCAGCAATTTACAATTCTTTTTTATGGCACTGAAATGGAATAATTGGTGTATTACTGTAAACTTCTTTAAGTTGGATGTTGGATGAGGATTGTGTGGAAATCTGTTAAAATTGTAAATTGAAATCGTATTTAGTAAAATTTAATTTTATTTAACTATGTATTATTATAAATAAGAAAAACTTTCTTTTTCTTCCTTGTGTTTTTTAATTGCTGTGCCATTGCTATTCTTTTCAAACTTGCGGACATTAAAGTTTTCATAGATTTACAGAACATTGTATATTTTAGTCTAATATTTTTATACTGAAAGTGGAGATATTGATAAAAATTTCAAAAACTCTGTATGAAGTAAAAAGTTAAAAATTATTAAGAGTTAGTCAATAGCAATTTCATATTTCATTCAGTTGATGAAATATTTTTAAAAGCTGGCGGTTTACAAGACACAGTCTTGTACGGCACCCTGTTGGACTGACACAGCCACAGCCGCAGCTGACATAACAAATGCCCGCCATTAGTCAGTCAACACAGTGATTTGCTGCTGTCAAGTTCAAGTGGACCAGGATCAGTTGGGACTTGTTCACAATCAGTCCTTGTCTTTCATTTTCCGTTAGTTCCTTCAGTCTATAATATTTAAGTTCCAAATGATTAACTAAATAGTATATAAAAAGTGACACATGGTGAAAAGGATTATAAACATTAATAAACTCATATAAAAAAGAAACTAATGAACTTACTGCAGAAAGTATGTTAAAAATCAATCAACCCTCTCGTAAAAATTTATCAAAAACCAATGTACTAACACTGTAAAAACAATGTAAAAACACATCTGTACCAAAACCAGTCAACCCACTAGTACAAATATATAAAAATCAACTACTTGTGAAAATGTACGAAGATTAAACCTACTAGTACAAAAAAATCAATCCACTGATACAAACCAAAAGCCTACATGAGAAATATATTGGAATAACTAAAATAATTTGTAGGAACATTTGGCCTCCATGTTATCGTTTGGTCACATGCAAGGTTAATTTTAAGTTTATATAATACAATATTTAATACACCGTACAAGTGCTTATTGCAATGTTCTTAGATTTTAAGTAAATGTGAGAATTTCTGCCAATTAACCCTCCCTTAATCCTTGAACTGGCAATAAACATTATAATGTCGATCTAAATCATTTACAAGTGGCAATCGACATTATAATGTCGATCTTACACTTACGTGTTTTGACAGTTTATATAGTATATAAATCACCACTATATACCATTTTGAACAGAAAAACTTGCTGATTTCAATGGTGAAATTTGTTTTGCTGTTTTCGTGATGTCACAGCAACGTCATAAATCTTGCCAGAAAAACCGGCTTCATCTAGCCATTTTGAAAATTACTGATTTATCATGGGTATGGCTTATAATTTTGTTTTATAGCTTGTTATAGCTTTGTTTTAGGTTATATAATGCTAAACTTTGGTATATTTTGGTAATATTAAAATTTAATGTAGAAATTATATTTTTTTGTTAATTGTTTAAAATAATCATATCCATAGCAAAAAATCTTAAGGTCCGTCTCAACACTTAAAAAAATATTGTAAATTGGCTATTAATTAATTTTTTTTAGTGCTTGTAATGCTCTAAATTTTGGTATACTTTGGAAACATGTAGTGCAAAAATTATATTTTTTGTGCATTTTTGAAAATTATCATACCTATAGCAACAAATTTAGCCTTTCATGTACTATTTGTTGTTTTTACAATATATTTAATTTTCCTTCAAAAGATACCATTAAATATTTTCTGAAACTAGATAAAATGAAGAACAAATTATCATCTCAGATTCTAATATTTATAATATTATCACACTTTACCAGGTGCAGTCTCACTACTTAAAAAAAAAATAGTGTAGCTTTTTTATGGTTTATGCATAATGTTTATATCATAATAACTCCACATTTTCCTGAAAAATAATGAACTTTACATATACATTTATAGTAAAAATGTATTTTTTACAAAATTAAAGCATGGGTACAAAAAAACTCAAAAATGGCCTGCCACCTGTGTAAAAATGACAGTCAGTTCGAGGTTAAACAACACACTCTGATAGTATGAAATCAAATAATGTCATCAGGACACCTGGCGACCCTATTGGTAACTGTAAAAGTTCTAAGCAATCGCTTTAAAATGTAATGACAATGTGTTGTGAATATTCTCAGTGTCTGTCTTGTGTTGTGCAAGTAATAACTCTCAAATGATCTTTAGGATTTGTAAACTTCTCTGCCTCTATTGGTTATAAGTTGTGCCATTGCTGAAATCATCTCCCTTCTATAATGGTTACATTATCATAAACTTTATCCGACATGATGATCCCCAGCATTCACAGTTTGCAGCTGTGGCAATCTTAAAAGGTCTCATCATTGCCACTCAAATAAACAGTGTTAGGTTGTATGAATTAATTACATCACCTCTCCCCAACTGGTCGGTCCTCATAGTCACCTTAATCACTATTAGTTTTCATATTGTCTCAGTTTCCCCCTGCATAACCCTCCTATATTTAACCCCTACATCTAGGCAACCAACACAATGATTGTTATTCCCCTACATCTAGGCAACAAACACAATGATTGTTATTCCCCTACATCTAGGCAACCAACACAATGATTGTTATTCCCCGACATCTAGGCAACCAACACAATGATTGTTATTCCTGACATCTAGGCAACCAACACAATGATTGTTATTCCCCTACATCTAGGCAACCAACACAATGATTGTTATTCCCCTACATCTAGGCAACCAACACAATGATTGTTATTCCCCGACATCTAGGCAACCAACACAATGATTGTTATTCCCCTACATCTAGGCAACCAACACAATGATTGTTATTCCCCTACATCTAGGCAACCAACACAATGATTGTTATTCCCCTACATCTAGGCAACCAACACAATGATTGTTATTCCCCTACATCTAGGCAACCAACACAATGATTGTTATTCCCATACATCTAGGCAACCAACACAATGATTGTTATTCCTCTATATCTTTTCAAATCTTCAAACTTCAAACTTCAAAGCTTTTCAAACTTTTCTGCAAGTTTTATCTGATTGTTTGAATGAATCATGCCCTCTAAAAAAGAAAAGTCTTGTCATACCATAGTAGGCCTAGATATAAGTCAAAAAGCTTAAAGTTGAACTGGTACACTCCTCTGCTAAGGGAAATAAGGCTATTGCTAGACTTAAGTCATGAAAAAGGAAGGACTGATCCTCAGTGCATGGCAATTCATGGTAGGCTTAAGAAAATGTATAGGCAGGAAATTATTTTGGCTAAAAAAAGAGCAAATGAAAAGTTTATTTTTGAGTCACACAATAAATGTAAGGCTGCATGGAAAGTTATAAACGCTGAAACAGGTCGTGTGCCTAACAAAGCCAAAGAAAAAATCCCAATAACAGCTGATGATTTTAATAGCTTTTTTATTAATGTTGTTAATGTGTTAAAAAATAGCTGTGATATTTTAGATGTAGCAAGTTCTGTTGATATGTTGAAATCGTCAGGTATTAAAACCCCCTGGCCTGTGTAGTTTTAAGTGGACAGTTGTAAATAGTAGAGATGTATATAGTTCTGTGTATAGGTTAAGTAATTCCAGATCAGAAGATGTCTATGGACTTTCCAACTTTGTATTAAAGGAAATATTAGATGTTATAATCTATCCTTTAACACAGCTGATTAAAACTGGGTGCTTACTGATGGAATATATCCACAGTGCCTTAAAATAACAATAACGGTACCTTTGCATAAGAAGGGTGACAAAATGAATTTAAACAATTATCGGCCTATTGCCCTAGTACCCGTTATATCAAAGTTAATAGAGACTATTGTGAAAAACCAATTGGAATATTATTTTGAGTACAATAATTTGATTTCTTCATCTCAGTATGGGTTTAGGAAAAATCTGTCAACTGTTAAAGCTGTAGATAATATTGTCTCTTATGTATTGAATAACTTTGAAAATAAGGAAGAAACAGCTGCTGTGTTATTGGACTTAAGTAAGGCATTTGACGTTGTACCTCATGATGAACTCATTCAAAAAATTGAAATATTATGGTCTGGAGAACAATGCTTTGTCTTTGATTATGTCTTATTTGAGCAATAGACTTCAGCTTGTCAAAGTAGGTGACCAGAGATCAGGACTTAAGAGGGGTAGCAAGCGGGGTTCCCCAGGGCTCAGTCTTGGGCCCCTTCTTGTTTACTGTCTTCATTAATGATCTCCCTAAATTTTGTCCCTGGTAAGGTTGTTTTGTATGCTGATGATACTACTCTGTTATCATCAGACAGAGACTCAAAATTAAATGATGTCATTATGGGCTATATGAGGGAAAGGTCCTATCTCTGGTTCTCTGCTAATAAATTAACTGTTAATAATAACAAGACCGAGGAAATTGTCTTTAGTTTACGTAATGCTGAAAATAAGTCTGTAAAACTACTTGGTATCAATTTAGACTCAAAGCTTAACTGGGGAATCCATACAAACCATTTATGTATTAGATTAGCAAGAGTGATATTTCTACTAAAAAAACTAAAATTGTATACAAGTCTTAATCTAGTCATTAGTGCATATTACGCTTTTTTTAATGTACACCTTCTGTATGGGGTTTTACTGTGGGGCAACTCTAGTGGAGCCAAGACTGTGTTTAAGTGGCAAAAGAAAGCCATACGCTGTATAGTAGGAATTAGCGACAATGAGTCCTGTAGGCCATTTTTTGAAGAACTGGGTATACTTACGCTTCCATGTATATATATATTACACAGTTTAGTTTTTGTTAAGGAAAAATCTTGACTCTTTCAATCTTAGAAGCTTTAACCATGAATACAACACTAGAATTAAAAATTACAATTGATGTACAATATGCTAGGTTAAGTAAAACTCAACAGAACTATGCAATAACCGGAGCTAGGCTATTCAATAAGTTACCATTAAGTGCTAGATCAATTTCTGTTGGTAGGTTTAAGAATGTTGTTGCAGAGTGGCTCAAGAGAAAAAAACGTTTTATTCTGTAGATGAGATTTTTAATGATAATTTTAGTGACTTACAATTTTAAACTTTTAACGTAGATATAGATTGTATTTATTTTAGGCTCTGTAGGCCTACTTAGTGATATTTTTAATATCACACTTGACTTTGTCAATACAATTTTTGTAATTGTTGGACGACAATAAAAATGATTCTGATTCTGATTCTGATTCTGATTCTGATCTATTCAACAAACACAATGATTGTTATTCCTCTACATCTAGGCAACCAACACAATGATTGTTATTCCCCTACATCTAGGTAACTAACACAATGATTGTTATTCTCCTACATGTACGAGTAGTTAACCAACACAATGATTTTATTGGCAATGTATGGGGCCACCTTTACCATACCTTATCTTTTGTCTCAATATTGATACTGTGTCTTCCCATTTAATAGACCAAACCAAACACAACTCCTATTAAAAGTGAATATAAACCAACTCTCTGGTGAGAAGGTAAGAGTAGGCCTCACTGTGTGTTACTTAACAGGCTGCTTGCACAGTTTCAAATCTATAGCTCATCTCATTCTTGAGGTGTCCAGCGGATAGATAGACAGATGATCATACAGACAATCTTTACACCTCCTGGCAGATACACGAGAAATTGTGTCAGCCTACTGAGTGATAGGTTTCAACATGCTCAGTCAAATTCCATGGTCAGACATGCACCATAATTGAACTCAGTGTTGCATATATAGAAATGAAGTTTTATGCAAACTTTCAAGACAGAATGAAATTTTCTAGCCCCTCAAATGATAGGCTTCCCTAAGGCTCAGCTAATAAAAAACCAACTCTCTGGTGGAATTTGTAAAAAGTAATCCAATCGTGAAAATGCGTTGAAACCAATTCACTAGTGTAAAATAGATGGACAAACTACCCTTAGATCTCAAAATCAATATAGTTGCATCTTAGACCAAGAAAAACGTATGTACCAAGTTTCAAGTCTCTAGGACATTTCTATTAAGATTCCTATCAACATTAATATGAAGCACATACAGACAGACAAAGGCACAATTTTAAGAAGATTCTTTTGGGTCCTTAATAAGTGTTCTTAGAGGATATTTGGTGCACTGCTTCAGACAGTTCTTTGCTTGTTGTTCATACACACTCAAAAAGTGTTGATTTTTGTTAAAGTTTACTGAATCATCTGCATTTGTAGTAACTTTAAATGTATATACATAAATTTGTTATTTTAGCATCTGTTTTAACAAAACCTGAATCATAAATTGTATTGGATTTGAAATGTTGAAACTATTCCAATGGATATGATGTTTCAAGATTTGGTTGTTCTACTTAATGAATGGTGTAGAATAAATGTAATGAACAGACAATAGATTATAAAAATTAAACACATAAAAAATATTTATCGTACTATCACTAGTATAAACAAATTCAACATTTTCCAATATATAATTTTTATTTTGTGAAATTTTATTTTCAGTTTTACTCTCATCTCAATTTATAAAGAAATTAAAAATGTAATTCTGATTAAATATTTTATATTGGCTAACCGTACATCCAAATTGTTAACCATATCTATATATATAAAAATGAAACTGTTCGTGTGTAACAGCATCACTCACAAACGGCTGGACGGATTCGCCTAATTTTTTTTAAAATTTGTTCGTCTTGATCTGTAGAAGGTTATAGGATACTTTTTATCCCTTTCCCGATTCAGGATTCCGCCCCACTGGTTACAGAAATACCCGTAAGAAATGCATTGCAGCAAACATATGTTATTAAGTGAAAGAGTCTTTTCAAATTTTTAATCAGCTGTTCTTTGTAAACATATATAATGCGACAAAAAATATATTTATGTATAAATTTCTTTACACTTATAGTTTTAAAGCATAGAGTAAGCTTAAGAGAAACGACAAATTTTGTTTAAACTGTTTCTGCAATCATAATATATAAAAATGAATGTTTGTGTGTTTGTCCTTTATAGACTCAGAAACTATTGGACCGATCACTATGAAAATTTGTATTTTTCTATGTAGAAGGTTTATACGCAATGCCCATTGATGTAACTAACCACCAGGCTGTACTGCAAGATATAAAAGTTATCAAAGCGCCTGCACATTATAAACTGCAATTACAACACAGTAGTTACGTATATTAAAATATCCAAACACTATTTGAAGGCAAAGAAATATACGGGCAAAGCTTAAGAGACGCGTGCGAAGCCGCGGGAAACAGCTAGTGTTATTATAAAATTAATTATTATTTAAAAATGTAAACATTTGATAATTTGTGAAGTGCCTGATGATGGAATCTTTGATTTAGAAAGGCCTTGCACAAAATAAAAATTATATATATTGGAAAATGTTGAATTTGTTTATACTAGTGATAGTACGATAAACCTTTTTTCCAATGCTCCAAGATTCTACATAAAAAATAATTAAATTTCTCATATGAGGTGTACTTCTCTGACAGTTTTTAAGGGCGTTTCACAAGAATTTATTTTAAATCTTTTATATTTACAGTTCTTATAAATGGAGAATATTTATGCTACCTTATTGTTGAAATAACTAATATTGTTCTAATAATACCTGAGAAATTCACAATAATTGTAAAAGTAAAACCCCATATTTCTAAGAACACGGATGTGTAATGCTGGAATAATAACAACTTTGTAGTGTAAAATAAACAAACTGATCTGAATATTAAAGTCTGTCTTATTACTATTAATTCGTGACTGGTTAAAATATACATAATATTGTGCTGTTAATGAATACACTTTACTGTGATTGTATACAGGATTATTTTAGTTATGTATGTATCTGACATCAAACCATTCCATATGCAATATTTAATCATGAAACATAAACTGGCTTTAGCCATTTATGCTTTGCCTCAATGCAATTCCTGAAATTTATGCAGTGGTATATCATTCTGAATTGCACAGTCTTCAGAAGTTATTGCTAATTATACTTGTAAGTCCCAGATGGAAACTGCTCCACGTTACAATGCAGAATCAATATACGATTAAATGAAAGCTATTAGCTCTTAGAGTGATTTAAGAACAGCTTGTTAATGACGTTTAGCAATATATGTTTCTAGTTTGTATTGGATAACCAGTTATTTAAATTGAACATGGATTAGGAAACTTCAATTTATCAAGTTTAATCTATAACATACAGCAAAAATATCTCTTATTTTATTTTGAAATTGCCTTGCTGTTGGTTGTGCATCGTCATTGATTATATTGTGATTATACTCGTAATTCACCCAATATTAGGAAAGTAGAGTATAATCTTTTTCCTGATTTAATCTGAGTGTGTTTCTTAACTGTCAAATCTGATTACAGGAATAGTATTTAAAAAAATACAAAAAAATACAAATTGAGAGCTTAATCAAAATTTAAAGCATATTCTTTTTGTATATAATAACATTTTAAACGCTGTCATTAGCTAGGAATGATCTTCGAGTCTAGCGACTGAAAAGTTCTCACTTCATAAAGCATTCGATATATATATTCTGCCCTCTAGTAGATTCCTGCCTCTGAAACTCAGGAACTGTGGAAACTTCCACTCCCAGTCCTTGAAATCTTCAAGACTATGAGAGCACCCGACTTCCTAAGGTTTTGGTATCTGAAATACTGTTATTTGTACGATTTCCTGGATTGTGACAAAATACAAGTTCTCAGAGCTCCCATTGTTTGGTTGCTACATTCTGATCTCAAATATATACCAGTTTTAGTCCTCTCAGGGCCTGGCCTCTGGATGCTCATGGAATCAGATACTTTTGACCTCTGGAATGTTTTGGCATCTGAAAGATTCCGGCCTAGAGGTGTTTGGACTCTGTAAAGCTCTGAACACTTAAATGAGCTTCTTCTCTCTGCTTAGATTCTGCCACTGACAATCTCTGGCCATTGAAACTTGTTGATTCTAGAAGATTTTGATGTTTGAGAGGTCTTGACCTCTGTAAGGTTCTGACATCTCAGAAATTCTAATGTTGTGAACCTCCTAGACTTCCTAGACAGCTCCTAGCATTGAAAAGATTCCTACATCTATAAAGGTCCTGAAATTTAGGAGATATGTCCTCTGAGTGATCCAATCATTTTGCGAGTTCTCGTCAAATTTTAGTGTTTGGACACGGAATACTTCCTGTGCTTAAAAGCTTTCATTCTCTAGGAGGTTTTGGTTTCTGGGTGATTCCAGTCTCCAGGACCTCCTGAACTCTGAGAGTGGTTTGTCATTCAATTGTGTAGCCAATGGTTTCAAACTATTTGGTTTTACAAAATTCTTTGAATAACATATTTTTTCATATAATATCTGTGAGAGATGCTAATAAAGATATATGTTGGAAGTTGTCTGAGAAAAATATCTTTGATCCTTGGAACTACTCCGCCCTTGGCTCAAATGGCTCTGAGTGACTAACTTATCTTGTAACCTTTTATTTTAAGAGATATTGATGCATATTTTGATTAATATTCATGTTGGATATTTATGATTGTCATCAAGAAATGGTGTCAGTCTTGGGACTTTGTCCTGCTGGCTTCAAAGTGGCTCACAGATTATCCTTGGTTAACATTTGTTCCATAAATAGTCCATACCAATCTGTGAAAAAATCAACAAAGGAAGACAACTGGTTTACTATATAAGACATTCAGGGATCAACATTAATCACATTTATTTTATTTTGGTTTGGAACATTTTCCTGTAAAGTTTTTATTGTTATGTTTGTAACCTCAAAAAAAAGCATTAGTTTTGGTTGCTTAAAATCAAACCACTTATTTGTTCCCTTATTATGTTCCCTAAATTCAATTGAAAAACACAGGTTTAAAAAGTCTTGAAAAATCAACAAAATCTGAAAAAACTACTTTTTAAAGATTATAAAAAGTGCCTTGAAATCTTACTTTGAGCGATGTAATGACAAAATGACAAGGTGTTCGTGATAGGCAAAGAACTACATTAAAGGATTATGAAGGCGAAAAATTCAGGCACTTTTTAATGGACCTCGTGGGGGAGTAGACAAAAATTGTAAATACAATTTTTGATCATTCAAGCAAACTACAATTGAAGTTTGTAGAGGTTTATAAGGGTTTAATTAGCCCTTATTATCTGTAAGGGAATCAGAAGAGAGACTGAGAGACTGATGGAGTCATTTCAAACAGTATAAAGAGCCATCGGTGTCTGTCAGCAGCAGACCTGATCCTCTTTGTGTCTGGGAATGTCTGTCAGTCAGTTAAGGATCTTCAAGTTGTCAGAATTTCACCTCCCATAGTTATTCACCATTTCCTATTGCATTATTCATTACCTATACTTTTTAACCTTTTACAATCTTTTTATTTGTGTCTTCGTGATATTCAATGCTGATACAAATATATAACCAAAGTGTGTGTTTAAGAAAGGAAAAATTAGAAATAAAACGTTTTTTGAAAAGTTTAAATCTGCCTATAATTAAATCTAAAAATTTGTTCCAATTATTTATATAACATTTTTGTTAGACAGTCATTAGAGTATAAAATGCACTTTTTCAAGTGTTTCTTAACTATAAAACTGAATAATAGAATATTATATAAAAGTAGTCTCATACTGTGATTAATCACAAATATAGTAATAATTATATTAATATTATAATAATTACAAAAATAACACTTTATACTGGTTGACTTTTAGCTTATAAAGTCTATTATTAGGCTAATAACTTTTCAAGATGTTCTAAAGGTAATAATCATATTCAAATTGAATCTCACTATTTTATGACGTAGTATACTGTATTATTTTTAATTTTCTCTAAGTTAAGAAGACGAGTATCCTTCCAATCCACAGGTAAGCCTGTTCTTTGTATCATCTCAAAACTGTCATGTTAAATCCTGGTAATATCATACTATACCCTAATAGCATTCCTATAAGTAAATACGTATGTAATCGAAGTGGCTCAATTTATTGTAAAATGAAATGAACTGCATCATTTTGAAGATTTTGCATTTGATCTTCAGGATGTCATTATAGATCACTTATAAATTGCATAAGCTGGAGCTTAATGAATTTTTAAAGCAGATTTCTAATTAATTTCTGTTAAGAGCGTGCTTGATAACGTAAGAGACGTGATCAGAGAAAGTGATGTCATTATTTAATACGTTAAGTGTCTTAGTACACCCATTATCTTCCTTTGTCAATAAGGGCCTGCTCATGATTGTGTGGTGCAATATGTAGGGACAGACAGTTCAATTATCTACATTGAGTTTAAGGCACTTTTAAAATTACTATGTATTTATGCTCTCTGTAAATGTGCATGGATTCTCGTGGAGTCCTATTGCATTATTATTGCATTGAGAGCTTCTAAAAGGGAAGAGCGCCAAATAAGTAAAGAAACCTCGGAGACTGGTTGCTCGTAGAGTCAAACAACTTGCAGAAACTAGAACCACTCTCAAAATTCAAAACTATAAAAAGATCCAAGGTCCCATTGACCAAATGCTTTTTAGAGGTGGGAAGTTTTCAGTGGTTTAGATCTTCAAAAGGCCAGAAGCAACCAACGTCTGAAAAGTTCTATAGACTGGATCTCCCAGACTCCAGGACTTCCCAGTGACCAATAGTTTATAGGGGGGGGGGGATTGCATTGGTGGAGATCCTCAATAGTCGGAGATTGCTTAGACTGAGAACCTCTAAAGTCTGGGCATTTCCTGAAACTGTAAATTCGGTCCCTAGGGCATCAATGCTGAGAGTGTTAGCCTGATGTCTCTATAGATAAGGAATTCCCAGAGATTGATAAATGTTATAGACTGAAAGCTTCTAGCGGCTGTAAGTTCCCTGATATAAGTTACTTCCAAAGGTTGAAACTCCGATATCGAAAGACGATATAGGCCAAAAGTTATCATATATCGAAAGTAAGAAAGCAAGGGTTCCAAGATATATGGTAGGCAACAGATAGTGTTCTACATTTTATCAGCAGCTCTTTGATACCTGGTGAATAAAGACGACGCGGTCGTAGAGTTTTAAGGATACTTCTAGCTCCACTAGAATCCAACAGGAGCAATATCTCATTTCATAATTACTAGTATAAATTATAATAAATGCCTCGGGTTTCCTGGTGTTATCTTGTTCCACAGGTTAGATTGTTTCAAATATGGTGTACTGTAATCTCAGCGACTAGTGAGTTCAAAACGTCAAGTGTTATAAACTAAAAATTTAATTTACTTGTGGTCAGTGAGCTCATATATATATTAAAAAATCTTAGTTGGACTATATTTCAATTCCTATTCCATTTGTATTAATATTATAGAATATTAATATTCTAATCTGAACTTGTCAGTCAAGTAGTGGAACTTATGTGTTATCTAAGTACTTAGCGAGTATGGGAAAGTTTTGTGTTAAGCTACTCGTATATTGAAGTTAAGTAGTGAGCCACGATGAAGTGTCTCGTTTTGTAATCAGTGAAGCGATTGCCAATTTGCTTTGTACAGGAATCAATGAAACGTGTGAAATCGATATACAAACTTTCCCGAAAAGACAAAGCTTGACACTCGACTGTGCCACTCTGTAGTTCTTTGTATTACTTTATTGATGAATGTGTTGAAAAACTACTTCAATGAGTATACGCAACAGTAGAGAGTACTTTCAAGATTTTAATTTAGACAAACGTCAGGGTCGGATCCACATATTGCCCAGTATACATGAGGGTGATATTTCACTTTTCGTCCGGTATTATTTCCCACTTATGGTTGATGTCAAGGATCTTTTCAGCGTGGGTCCAAATGATAAAGTTAAGTAGGTTTAAATCTAGTTTGGGCCAGCCCTACCTATCCACCTTCCTGGAATGTATCAAGAGCCGCTTACATACTATCCCAATATGTCACAGTTTAAGTTCCAGGTTAGAGAATTTTCTAAAAATATGAACGCCAACCAAGCTTTGTAGTTTTTAAAACACTGCAGGTTTCCTTGACAGAGTTAGCCAAAAATACAAACAGTTGTGCTGTATGTGGTCATCACAATACCGGCGTCTAAAGCGAGATTGCACTATCATGACAGACTGGTTACACAAGGCAAATAACACATTTGTGCCTTGTGATGAGAAGTAGCCGTTGAATTACACTCCACGCCTGAACTGAGCGCTGCATCCTTTCTTTTCAAGATCAAGCAGGCTTGCCAACAGCAGTAACTGAGAAGTAGCCGTTGCATTACTCGTACACTGCACGCCTCAACTGAGCGCTGCAGCCTTTCTTTTCAAGATCAAGCAAGCTTGCCAACAGCAGTAACTGAGAAGTAGCCGTTGCATTACTCGTACACTGCACGCCTCAACTGAGCGCTGCAGCCTTTCTTTTCAAGATCAAGCAGGCTTGCCAACAGCAGTAACTGAGAAGTAGCCGTTGCATTACTCGTACACTGCACGCCTCAACTGAGCGCTGCATCCTTTCTTTTCAAGATCAAGCAGGCTTGCCAACAGCAGTAACTGAGAAGTAGCCGTTGCATTACTCGTACACTGCACGCCTCAACTGAGCGCTGCAGCCTTTCTTTTCAAGATCAAGCAAGCTTGCCAACTGCAGTAACTGAGAAGTAGCCGTTGCATTACTCGTTCACTGCACGCCTCAACTGAGCGCTGCAGCCTTTCTTTTCAAGATCAAGCAGGCTTGCCAACTGTTGTAACTGAAGTTCTGGATTAACAGGAGGAAAAATTGGGCAGTTGATGAATCAATTTGAGTACAAAGTTTAGAGAACATTAAAACTAGGTAGTTAATTTAAACACGCATCAAAGATGTATCCACTTTGTAAATTTAAAACTCTACACTTAAAAATGGTATTTTAATTCGATTACGTAAATAATAATTTTAACCTCACAAAATGTATTGCATTAAAGTGAGTGTGTAATACTTGATTTAGGAAAAACCAAATTTGTGGCTTCCCATTAGAGGTATTTTTGGGTGCTGTTATTACCTTTTATTAAAAATAAAAGTACAGATTTTATTGTACTGTTTTTATGAAGTTAAAACAGATTTATAGTTTTGTTGCTTTTGAGGAAACCGTGTTTTCTTGTATGGGAGAATAACAACTTAGAGCGGGCATTAATGCAGTTAGGTTTCTTAAAACTACTCTGGCCAAAACACGCTGACTTCTTTTTAATATTTCTAGAGTCGTAGTTGAGTGTACCTTGGTTGTCTCGATGAAAAAAATTTACACGGATTACGTACGGTACCACTTGGTCAGTTTGTCTTATTGCCTCGATCAAGAAATGTATACACATACATGTAGGTATCGAATACCTATTCTGATTACAAAGCGTCGTTTACTCGTTTAAGATATTTCCAGTGCCATATCAGGGGTTGCCTTCTTGTCCCGACAACGAAAATGATGTAAACACGAAGGATTGAAAAGCCTATTTGGTCATAAAGCGCCTACTCAGACCGTTTGAAGTCACTCCTGATCTAATATATTTGTCAAGTTAATATAATTTGTGTGTCAAGTTTAAGTTTGTTGTATTGTTCCGATCAAGAAAATATATGATTCAAGTTTATGTTCTTTTACATACTTTTGAATCCTTTTTGATAAAGGAGAATGCCGAAATATTAAAGTGCTGTTAAACAAAGAAGTCTTCTAATGTTTATTCTATATTCACCGGCCTATATCCAGGGCTTCGCCCGCAATGTTTGAACAACATTCCGTGTATTTGATTGAATAGCTCCCACGATTTCAGTAACACCTGAACTATTTTAGACCGATGTGGAGGTACTCCAAAGTCAAAGTCCGTAGTCCTCTTAGTGAAAGCATTTATTATGTAGTACAGTGGAGTCCTGTGATATGTGTGAACCGGGAGAGAGTCAGATATCATATTCAGATTGAGGGGCAAAATTACTGGACTGAGAAGCTCGCTACAGTTAAAAAGAGCCTACTTCGATCATAAGAGGTAGATGCAAAAATTGTATCTTCAGCTATGCCTTACGCTTCAATAAACTAACTCCCTAAAAGTAAATGTGTGCCTACTTAGCGGGCCGACTTTAAATCTGAGACAGTACAATACATGCTCTCACATCTCAATCCTATTTACTTCTAAGAATTATATTATTATTTATACATTAATTTGTAGCGCCAAAACGGACACGATGTCCCTTCCACGATTTTCTGTCATAAAAAATTGCATTTAGTGTGTTGTATTGCTTTTTAATTGCATTTCCTGTAGTCACGGACTCAGTGCGGTAATTTATTTCCTCAAATGATGTCACGGACTTCGATTTTGTTCCCTTAAGCTACTATGCCGACCCATATGAAGCCGAATTCGAGTACGCTACATGTACTCATTCACAATTTTGTTCATTAAGTAAAATCCGGACGGAATAAACTAATAGGTTTGAATTCGACTTGACCAATATCTGTAATAAAAGTTGAATGAAAAAATTCGAAGAATTTTCAATGCGTTTGATGTTTTAAATTAGTTTCTGGCGCAATTTTACGTTAAAGTTAGATTTAACTCTGTATTTACTATCTGTATGACACTTCTGGTCGAGCACTGTGTACTTAATATTTTGTACGATTTATTTGTTAACAAATGTATCAGCCTCTTTTACGGTTTCAGAGAAAAGCTGTTTATTGTCAGTTGGGTTTGGGTTAAGAAACATAAATAGTATTTCCCCCGCTTAAATTCTGTAGTATTGTAGAGATTTTTTTCGATCATTCTCTTCATATAAACCTTAATCGGATTTTAACGAATATTAAAAAAAGAATTAGCCGAATTGGTTAAGCCGTTTTCGAAATTAGCGCCGAGCAATAGATTTAGCGATTCATTTTTATTCATAAAAACTAATGTTAAACATCGTTGAATAGGTATTTAAAGATGGTTGTATGTATTTACGTCTATACTTTTACGGTTTTGTTGGGTTTCATAAATCGTTGGTATTAAAATGGTCTATTCAGCTAACTATTGGGAATAGAGAGCAAAATTACTCGTGTTTACTATTCTTTGAAATAGATAACTCTGACAACTGATAAAATTGATAGTAGCAAGTTGAGACACTTGAATTTCTACATTTGACTGTTATGTCACGTAACGAAGCACTGGGAAATTCTGTAGTGGGGATTTCCCAATTACATTAATATAATTATGTAATAACGTATTATTTCTAAGCTATTAAACACTATTACCATTTTCCATTGACTATATACCTACTGTAATTCGGAAAGAATTTGATCTGGTTTTTAAGTGGGAAGGTATAAAGTATAAGAGTATAAGATTAAACAAGAATAATTAAAAGAGCACTACTAAGTAGGTTAACGGCTAACCTTATTTTTTATTCTATTGCCTGAGCAGGAGAACAGAGATAATTTCTTGAAATCCGGTGTTTTAGTTATTCTTGTTACCTGCTCACTTAGTTGTTAATAAAAGTATATTACTATTTTATTTGTAGTTTACTATACAAATATAAATTTTACGTTTGAATTTAATTGAGATGAAATAAATCAGTCCGTTGTGATGTAACACTCACTCTTAAGATAAGCTGTACTTACCGTTTCAATCACTGTAGCGTCTGATATCATTATAAGAGGACAAGTGTTGTTGATAATGGTAAGATTTGTGTGAATAAATATTACTTGAACGGATTCAAACCAACAGTGTGAAGAGTTACAGCAAGATGAAACGTGGTATTTTAGTGTTGTCTCTGTTGTTTGTGACTTTCGTCAGTGTCGAGTGTTTCTTCAGACCACAAGTTCGTAAATTTCCCATTCCGGAGGGAGACAATCCTGGTAAACCTCTTTTCTTGACACCACTCATCGACGCAGGAAAGATCAAGAAGGCCCAACATTTATCCAAGGTCAGGCCTAACATCGGAAATACCACCAGCTACTCAGGATTTTTAACGACTAACAAGAAATGTGGTAACAATCTGTTCTTCTGGTACTTCCCGGCACAGGAAGACCCTGATACTGCTCCTCTGGTATTGTGGCTGCAGGGGGGCCCAGGCGCTTCATCCCTGTACGGACTCTTCGAGGAGAACGGACCGTTCAACTCTTTCCCCGACGGTTTGCAGACAAGAAACTACTCATGGAACGTGAAGAACAATCTTTTGTTCATAGATCAGCCAGTAGGTACCGGTTTCAGTTTTACTAAAAACGGTTGCTACGCTAAAGACCAAACTGATGTAGGAAACGATTTGTACGCAGCTCTTGTTCAATTTATGAAGCTGTTTCCTAAATTGCAGAAGAATAATTTCTTTATAACTGGAGAATCCTTTGGAGGTCATTATGTCCCGGCCATCGGTTACGCCATCTACAAAAACAACCCGAAAGCCAAACTCAAGATCAAGCTGGCCGGTATGATGATCGGTGATGGGTGGACGGATCCTCGTGAACAAATAGTGTACGGAGATTATCTTTATCAGACTGGACTCATAGATTACAATGAACTTCAAGATTTCTATTACTACCAGGAGCAATTCGTCCAACAAGTGGACCATGAAGACTGGTCCGGTGCTTTTGACACTTGGGATACGATCATCACTCTCTACATGAAATATGCCGGTACAAGTGTGTACAACTGGCTCCCACAGCCGGCGGACAATAGCAACTGGGACCAGTTTGTCCAGGATACCTCCACCAGGAAAGCGATCCACGTGGGGAATCTCGACTTTAGCGAGGAATCGGACACGGTCTACCAGTATTTGCAGAACAACATCCCGCAGTCCGTGAAGCCCTGGGTGGAAGAACTCCTGGAGAATTACCCGATAGTCTTCTACGTCGGCCAGGTTGACGTCATCTGCGGTTATCCGATGGTCATCAACTTCTTGCGATCCCTCAAGTGGAGTGGTCAGCAGCAGTACCTGAACGCTACCAGACAGCAATGGCAGGTGGATGGGAACTTAGCAGGCTATATCACTGGAGAAAAAAACCTGTTCGATGTTCTGGTCAGAGACGCTGGACATATGGTCCCGGCGGATCAGCCCGCATGGGCATTTGAGCTGGTCAACTCCTTCACCACGGGACATGGAGCGTTTGCCAGTCTGAAGAAACGTGATGGTTTGTAACGCGACAGAAACTATGTAATACTTTGTAAAAGTGTATTTTCCAAATATAATCTTTGTAAATGATTTGTTATATTGCTACATTACTTTGTACAGACAATACAATGCACTTAATTCTCCTACTGACACACATACCAGGTTTCAAAGAATGCCCTTCGATATTTTTTAAACGTTAATGCATTACAATGAAATAATACATCTAAATTGATATCTAGATATACAAATAATTTATTGAAGTGACAATGCTAGTGTGGAACTTTTTAAGTGATACATTTTGAAGTTTTAACATTGGGAAAGCATCATGTGTGTGTGTGTGTGTGTGTGTGTGTGTGTGTGTGTGTGTGTGTGTGTGTGTGTGTGTGTGTGTGTGTGTGTGTGTGTGTGTGTTCACAGTTCACAGTTCAAAAATCTTTATTTTTACAATATATTGTAGCATATACATATTGTCAAGTGCAGTATGCACGTGTGACAAATCTTACACATATCACATACAATTTTTATATAATTTGGTTGACTGCACATTAAATTAACAAACTAAATCCTGCTACTACCATTATTATACAATGTTTATATGGTATATAACTTATACTATATTAAACTAAAGAAATGCCAACAACAGACTCCCAGCTCATACCAGATCCAATTTTCACATATGACAACCACAACAACAAGTCTACATATTCACACATACATTCATAAGCCAATAATAAGTACATATTAAACTATTAATACAAATAACAACAATATACATCTATATATTATAATAACAACAATAAATAAACAAGTCAAACAAAATAACTATTTATATGAATTACAATAAATAAACAGATCACATTATAAAATCTCTATTATAATAACAAAATAAATAACATTTAAATAGATATATAACAAATAACGAACTGTAACAAATACTATAACAAATTTTAGTCATTATAAATCAACAGAAAATACACCAATATCGTGAAATATAAAAACAATTCAAGAATTATTCATTGAAAGAAGGGTTATAGACTTGGACAGATTCACGTAATATTGTTATGAACATATTCTTTGACTTTCATTTAGAATTTGGGCTTACCTTGAAAAAAAAAAAGATCATTACCACATTCCTTCAAAAATTTATTATAAATTTTAATACCGTTATAACAAAATTGGTGCCTGGAGATTTCTTTCGTAAAATTAGGAACAATTAATGATATTTGACTAGATGATCTAAGATTTAGTATACTTTGCTTAACACTGTAATTAAAGATATATTGTTGAATGTAATTTAAAATACATGACACATACAATTGGTTAATGCTCGGTATACGTTGTTCTTTAAACAAATGTGAGACAGGTTCAATTTTTTTTATATTGTTAATGTTTCTAACTGCAAATCTCTGATTAGTTATAATTGGTTTTAGGATACTCTGATATGTTCCTCCGTAGTGTAAAATACCAAACCGAGTGGTGCCTTAAACCCAGGAAGTATATAACTGCTTCAAATGTTCATTTTGTATATAATCTCTTAAAAAATACAAAATATAATTAATTTTTCGTAATTTTCCTGCTAAATAATTTATATAGTTATCCCATTTTAAGTTCCTGTCAATTATTAATCCTAAATACTTTACATAATATACAATTTCTATTTCCTTGCAAGAACACTTGATAGACATTGATGTGTGTGGCAATAAATTTTGTAACTGATTTGAAGTTCTTTACTTTCTTTATTCCGATCAAAAAATAAAACACATTTTGATTTAGCTGTATTTATGAGAAGTTTATTATGTATTAACCATTCCGAAATTATGTATAAATCCTGTGTAATCCACGTCAAAAGCCCATCCCTACTGTCTGAAGAACATACTAAGGATGTGTCATCTGCATATGCATAAATTTGGGAATGTAATTGCACATTTAACAAATCATTCATGTAGACAATGAACATGAGAGGCCCAAGAACTCCTCCTTGAGCAACCCCGTAACTTAGGTGCAAAACATCACTGACAGCTCTGTTTATCTTGACTACCTGTCTTCTATCTTCACAAAAAGAGCTTAATAACTGTAGGGCCCTACCACCTACACCATAGTTTTTACATTTTTGTAACAAAATATCAATATCTACCATATCAAAAGCCTTTTGTAAGTCCAAGTAAATTGCTAATGTATATTTATTCTTATCTATGGCTTCTGCTATGTTTTTTATGTGTTTTTCGATAGCTAAGTCTGCGCCCTTATTTGGAACAAATCCAAACTGATGACAATTTATTATTGATCTGGAGAGAAAGTAATCCAATAATTGTTCTTTTAGAAGTGTTTCAAGTATCTTAGCTGTGCAATTAATCAAAGATATCGGCCTATATGAGGAAATTTCCTCCTAATCACCATTCTTAAGAATAGGAACAACACAAGCAGTTTTAAAATAATCGGGAAATACTCCTGTTGACAAAGCCAAATCAAATATATAAAACAAAATTGGTACAAAGAGATCTAAATTTTTCTTTATTGTCATTATATTTATTCCATCTATACCACTACTGTTCTTATTTTTCATTTTACTAATTACCCTAATGATATCTGCATGGTTCACATGAAAATACCGAAAAATTTCACTAATTTGTTCTGTTTGTTGCTTAGGAAATAAATCCGATCCAAAGGCTTGTTCCCTTAACTGAGCGGATACTTTAATAAAATAGTTATTAAAATAATCTGCAACTAGTTTTTCACTCCCATTTACCTCAATTAAAACATCATTAAATTTTATTTTTTTGATACCAGTTTTACCCTTATTTTTATTCAATATAGATTTTACAACTTTCCAGTACTTTCCCGTATTTCCTGCATCTCTCTCAATCAAAAATGAATAATACCTAATTTTTTCCTTCCTTATATCGCTACAAACCAACCTTGAAGTTTCAATGAATAGATCTCTTAGATATCCGTGTGTATGTGTGTGTGTTTGTGTGTGTAAATGTATTTATATTTATATAATATTTTAAATATTTTTTAATGTTTATTTTTTTATGTCTGTGTGTTTGATAATAATAATAATAATAATAAAATGATTTCGGCTCAATAAAAACACGTTCGTTTTCGATTAATAATTTTTCTAAATGTGTTTGTAAGGGATATAAAAAGCGTGTACGTTATGTGAAAAAATAGAACAAATAATTGCAATTATTTTGTAACACTATAAGTTTTATTGTTTTCGATGTCAATAAAGTCGATTGTCTTTACAAACAACGGAATATTATTTGTGCTTAATAAATAGAATGCTAAAATTAGAAATTAGATTCTTTCCACTCCATTTTCTTTTATTTTCAGCACGTAGTCTTTTAATATGGATTACTTGTAATCGTTTAAATGTACGCGATGATTAATTAATTTATTGTCTATATGTCCTGTCAATTACATTTTTATAGGGATCAGTTTACAATCGTCGTAGTAGGCAGATTTTATAGAAATCTGATTGTTACAATCACACTCATTAGTTGCATAAATTGCAATTTATTGTCTATATGTCCTGTCAATTACATTCTTATAGGGATCAGTTTACAATCGTCGTAGTAGGCAGATTTTATAGAAATCTGATTGTTACAATCACACTCATTAGTTGCATAAATTGCAATTTATTGTCTATATGTCCTGTCAATTACATTCTTATAGGGATCAGTTTACAATCGTCGTAGTAGGCAGATTTTATAGAAATCTGATTGTTACAATCACACTCATTAGTTGCATAAATTGCAATTTATTGTCTATATGTCCTGTCAATTACATTCTTATAGGGATCAGTTTACAATCGTCGTAGTAGGCAGATTTTATAGAAATCTGATTGTTACAATCACACTCATTAGTTACATAAATTGTAATTTCCGAGTAATATTTTGCATTTTCTCTGGTCATGATCCTCACAACCCCCAAAAAACATAAACTGAAGAATGATATCATGGACATTATAATCTCACATGATGATAAAATATAACCCTGCTTTGCCAAACTCTGCCTACTTTCAGAATTGCTTTCTTAATTTTTATATAATTGAATTTTTATTTACTTGCATTGTATTTAACGGATTAATCGAAACTCTGTTATAATTTAAATCAATATGTTGGAATGTAATCTTTCTCCTTTTTTGAAATTAAATAATTTTTATGTATTCCTCCATATTTCTATAACTGTGACCTTTTTGTAAAAAATGTGCTAAATTAAATGTCATACCTATTGAGGTTTGATTTGCGTTGTTTCATTTTAAGGTTGTCTATGTTCCTTAAATCGTAAGATGAATTTTCGACTTATCTGGGCCATTTTATAGTTTAGACCAATCACAATAATTTATTGTATAAACTCCAAAATCTTTGTAAGAATAGTTTTGTTTTTTGGATTGGTTTAACTTGCATTACAATATCAAAACAGTTATTTATTGTTTTATAACTTAGTTGAGTGTAACGTTTTCTGAAGGTACTTCGTTTTTTTACGTAACGTTATATAATAGACAACTGTAGTACAGTTTACCACAAACAGGTGTCTGAATTACACCCCGTTAGTTCTCTCATTTACCGCCGCGCGGCGCTGCTGTGGGTCATCGCTAAATACGGTATTTCACAGCCCGTCATCACTTTTGCTGGTTTTTACGCGGGGCTTTTATCGTAACTCACTTTACAAGCGCGTTTAACTGCTTTTTAACAAGCCATTTTTACGTCACATAGACTTTGATTTTTATGGGAAGGGAAATAAACGACATTTCTGTGAACTCGTCGTTATAACGATTATACCGACATTTATGTTTTGGAGTCGTTTTATGAGTTTCCCACTCAGTTAAAAATATATTGTAAATCAATAAGGTTGAATGTTTGTGACACGTTTACTGGGTTTTTAATGACACGAATAGATTTTAAAATTTTGTTAGTACTAAGTACGCGTGGTTCTGATAAAATTTAATGAATGGTGATTGTAGAAAAGTTCAAAATAAAAATTATGAAAATGATGCATCCCCTAGTGTTCAACTCAAATGACAGTAAAATGAGGCGTTTCAGTACAACCGTAAAAACTTTAAAATTACTGTATTAATGAAAATTTAATTTTAATTTTAACTCATATTTGTTATGTGTAAGATCAAAATGGCATTGTATTCTTATACTGCCTAACATACTACAATTTTCTAACATTCTCGCCGAATATGCGTGTTTTTTTTTTTTAATACTATTCGGTTGAGCGCTAAGCGGCTCTGAAGACCTGACCCCGTGACCTCGCAGACTGGGCTGACAAGTGGCGGAACTGGTTTGATTGATAACGTTGCTTGTTACTGCGCTCCGACGTAACTGTTCTGCTGACGTTACCTGAAGTTCGGCCTACAGACCCTCCTTTGGTCGTGGTGACTGCAGTTAGAGGACGTTCTGAGACTCTTCTTCGGCCGTGGTGACCGCCTACTCGGCAGTTAGAGGACGTTCTGAGACTCTTCTTTGGCCGTGGTGACCGCCTACTCGGCAGTTAGAGGACGTTCTGAGACTCTTCTTCGGCCATGGTGACCGCCTACTCGGTAGTTAGAGGACGTTCTGAGACTCTTCTTCGGCCGTGGTGACCGCTTACTCGGCAGTTAGAGGACGTTCTGAGACTCTTCTTCGGCCGTGGTGACCGCCTACTCGGTAGTTAGAGGACGTTCTGAGACTCTTCTTCGGCCGTGGTGACCGCCTACTCGGTAGTTAGAGGACGTTCTGAGACTCTTCTTCGGCCGTGGTGACCGCTTACTCGGCAGTTAGAGGACGTTCTGAGACTCTTCTTCGGCCGTGGTGACCGCCTACTCGGCTGTTGGAGGACGTTCTGAGACTCTTCTTCGGCCGTGGTGACCGCCTACTCGGCTGTTGGAGGACGTTCTGAGACTCTTCTTCGGCCGTGGTGACCGCCTACTTGGTAGTTAGAGGACGTTCTGAGACTCTTCTTCGGCCGTGGTGACCGCCTACTCGGCTGTTGGAGGACGTTCTGAGACTCTTCTTCGGCCGTGGTGACCGCCTACTTGGTAGTTAGAGGACGTTCTGAGACTCTTCTTCGGCCGTGGTGACCGCCTACTCGGCAGTTACAGGACGTTCTGAGACTCTTTGGCCGTGGTGACCGCCTACTCGGCAGTTAGGGGACGTTCTGAGACTCTTTGGCCGTGGTGACCGCCTACTCGGCAGTTAGAGGACGTTCTGAGACTCTTCTTCGGCCGTGGTGACCGCCTACTCGGCAGTTACAGGACGTTCTGAGACTCTTTGGCCGTGGTGACCGCCTACTCGGCAGTTAGAGGACGTTCTGAGACTCTTTGGCCGTGGTGACCGCCTACTCGGCAGTTAGAGGACGTTCTGAGACTCTTTGGCCGTGGTGACCGCCTACTCGGCAGTTAGAGGACGTTCTGAGACTCTTCTTCGGCCGTGGTGACCGCCTACTCGGCAGTTAGAGGACGTTCTGAGACTCTTTGGCCGTGGTGACCGCCTACTCGGCAGTTAGAGGACGTTCTGAGACTCTTCTTCGGCCGTGGTGACCGCCTACTCGGTAGTTAGAGGACGTTCTGAGACTCTTCTTCGGCCGTGGTGACCGCCTACTCGGCAGTTAGAGGACGTTCTGAGACTCTTTGGCCGTGGTGACCGCCTACTCGGCAGTTAGAGGACGTTCTGAGACTCTTCTTCGGCCGTGTTGACCGCCTACTCGGCAGTTAGAGGACGTTCTGAGACTCTTCTTCGGCCGTGGTGACCGCCTACTCGGCAGTTAGAGGACGTTCTGAGACTCTTCTTCGGCCATGGTGACCGCCTACTCGGTAGTTAGAGGACGTTCTGAGACTCTTCTTCGGCCGTGGTGACCGCTTACTCGGCAGTTAGAGGACGTTCTGAGACTCTTCTTCGGCCGTGGTGACCGCCTACTCGGTAGTTAGAGGACGTTCTGAGACTCTTCTTCGGCCGTGGTGACCGCCTACTCGGTAGTTAGAGGACGTTCTGAGACTCTTCTTCGGCCGTGGTGACCGCTTACTCGGCAGTTAGAGGACGTTCTGAGACTCTTCTTCGGCCGTGGTGACCGCCTACTCGGCTGTTGGAGGACGTTCTGAGACTCTTCTTCGGCCGTGGTGACCGCCTACTCGGCTGTTGGAGGACGTTCTGAGACTCTTCTTCGGCCGTGGTGACCGCCTACTCGGCAGTTAGAGGACGTTCTGAGACTCTTCTTCGGCCGTTGGTGACCGCCTACTCGGCAGTTAGAGGACGTTCTGAGACTCTTCTTCGGCCGTGGTGACCGCCTACTCGGCAGTTAGAGGACGTTCTGAGACTCTTCTTCGGCCGTGGTGACCGCCTACTCGGCAGTTACAGGACGTTCTGAGACTCTTCTTCGGCCGTGGTGACCGCCTACTCGGCAGTTAGAGGACGTTCTGAGACTCTTTGGCCGTGGTGACCGCCTACTCGGCAGTTAGAGGACGTTCTGAGACTCTTCTTCGGCCGTGGTGACCGCCTACTCGGCAGTTAGAGGACGTTCTGAGACTCTTCTTCGGCCGTGGTGACCGCCTACTCGGCAGTTAGAGGACGTTCTGAGACTCTTCTTCGGCCGTGGTGACCGCCTACTCGGCAGTTAGAGGACGTTCTGAGACTCTTCTTCGGCCGTGGTGACCGCCTACTCGGCAGTTAGAGGACGTTCTGAGACTCTTCTTTGGCCGTGGTGACCGCCTACTCGGCAGTTAGAGGACGTTCTGAGACTCTTCTTCGGCCGTGGTGACCGCCTACTCGGCAGTTAGAGGACGTTCTGAGACTCTTCTTCGGCCGTGGTGACCGCCTACTCGGCAGTTAGAGGACGTTCTGAGACTCTTCTTCGGCCGTGGTGACCGCCTACTCGGCAGTTAGAGGACGTTCTGAGACTCTTCTTCGGCCGTGGTGACCGCCTACTCGGCAGTTAGAGGACGTTCTGAGACTCTTCTTCGGCCGTGGTGACCGCCTACTCGGCAGTTAGAGGACGTTCTGAGACTCTTCTTTGGCCGTGGTGACCGCCTACTCGGTAGTTAGAGGACGTTCTGAGACTCTTCTTCGGCCGTGGTGACCGCCTACTCGGTAGTTAGAGGACGTTCTGAGACTCTTCTTTGGCCGTGGTGACCGCCTACTCGGTAGTTAGAGGACGTTCTGAGACTCTTCTTCGGCCGTGGTGACCGCCTACTCGGCAGTTAGAGGACGTTCTGAGACTCTTCTTTGGCCGTGGTGACCGCCTACTCGGCAGTTAGAGGACGTTCTGTCTAGCGGCTCTTTGTAGCCACAGTCAGAAGATACACAAAATTTGGTTTATTGAGGTTGTATCATTTTCGGCTGCCGACACCGACTTTACCATTCACCTCACTGAGTACGGCTTGATCGCTAAAGCAGGTAGCACAAAATTGCTAGCAGGTCAAAAATGTTCCTTCCGCTAGTCACAATAAAGACATGTTTCCAAAATAGACAATGTTTTAATAGTTATGTGTTCGGTCCAGATCAGGTACATTTATACATACGCCCGCCACACTTAAACTATTCATTGAATGGGCACATTTCACATAATGTTACAATCATGCCAGTTTTGGCTACGTGGAGTCATCCCCACGTAATAGTAATAGAATTGTGATTTAAGATCTCGAAAAGAATCTTGAAATCATATCCAAGAAAAGTCGCCTATTGTCAACTTAATCCACATCTATTTATCACAAAATTGAACCACCAGGGTAGTTAAAACACATGTTAAGTTGCTGCACTTATTTGTTTACTTTTATTATATTTACCTTAACCAACAACCTGAAGGTGGATTCTCTGAATTTAAAATGTACAAAGTACAAATAAAGACTATAAAAGATGATTTACCCTTCTTACTTATTAATTATGCATGTAAACGTATTTAATCTCATTGCTGCCATATTATCTTATATATCAGCAAACTGTGTACGGCTTCCATCTTGGAATCAACGATGTATGATAGCATTTATAAGAGGAAGCATTTGAAAATTTGCTTAACACGTTTGTTAACATTTGCTGTTAATATAACAACAGTAATTACATCGATAGTGTATTTTAAGTGAGAAGTGATGATCAATAAAACTGTTTATACTTCTTTATTATTTATCATAACGAAATGGACCTGATATTAAAATATTTGTCTAATAGTAACGAATATTTTACTTTTCTATAAGTGTTTCATAAAATTGCGTTTAAGAATTATTAGAGTTTCGTCTCTTTGTAAGGGCTCCAATTTGAGAGCGGATATGATATCTTTTTGCTGCTTTTATTAAAACAGATCGTAATTATACTAAAAGTTTTATTTTTAACTTTATACCTTTAGTCAGTTAAAAAATATAACTCTTTCTAAATGACGTACAGTAAATTAAGCAATATAGTTCTATAGGTTACATGCTATTTCTTACTTATTTTGACCTGACGAATTATATGGTGAGGTTAGATGGAGTAATTTTTTAACACCCTGTTTATTCGATTTTTTATAGTCGATTTTTACGGCTAGGTGCATGAACAATGTCGAGAAGCTTATTTCGAATTAACACTGTTCAAACTCAAACTTTAAACCTATAGGTTCTCGTACACAGTAGGCTACCTTAATTGGACAATTTCTAAAGGATCTGACCTAATAAGAATGTCTTGCCTACAATAATCAAAACCGTTCTCTTGAGGTGTTTAGGAGTGTATTTTGTTCATTTTTTATTGCCTCCTAGTAATCAACGTCCAATTTTGAAAATAAAAAAGAATGTGCTCAAACAGACTTACAGTGTCGATTGGTTGCACATTTTGATATCGCTATCTTAAGTGTCGGTTTCAATAATTTAACACGTAAACGTGACCACTGCTCCATACATTGGATCTTAGATACTCTACGAAAAGAATATGTCGTTGTATTGTCAAGTAGAAAATATATTTATGTAGGTTAAGTAAATTTAACACGTAAATGTGACCACTGCTCCATACATTGGATCTTAGATACTCTACGAAAGGAATATGTCGTTGTATTGTCAAGTAGAAAATAGATTTATGTAGGTTAAGTAAATTTAACACGTAAATGTGACCACTGCTCCATACATTGGATCTTAGATACTCTACGAAAGGAATGATATGTCGTTGTATTGTCAAGTAGAAAATAGATTTATGTAGGTTAAGTAAATTTAACACGTAAATGTGACCACTGCTCCATACATTGGATCTTAGATACTCTACGAAAGGAATATGTCGTTGTATTGTCAAGTAGAAAATAGATTTATGTAGGTTAAGTAAATTTAACACGTAAATGTGACCACTGCTCCATACATTGGATCTTAGATACTCTACGAAAAGAATATGTCGTTCTATTGTCAAGTAGAAAATATATTTATGTAGGTTAAGTAAATTTAACACGTAAATGTGACCACTGCTCCATACATTGGATCTTAGATACTCTACGAAAGGAATATGTCGTTGTATTGTCAAGTAGAAAATAGATTTATGTAGGTTAAGTAAATTTAACACGTAAATGTGACCACTGCTCCATACATTGGATCTTAGATACTCTACGAAAGGAATATGTCGTTGTATTGTCAAGTAGAAAATAGATTTATGTAGGTTAAGTAAATTTAACACGTAAATGTGACCACTGCTCCATACATTGGATCTTAGATACTCTACGAAAGGAATGATATGTCGTTGTATTGTCAAGTAGAAAATAGATTTATGTAGGTTAAGTAAATTTAACACGTAAATGTGACCACTGCTCCATACATTGGATCTTAGATACTCTACGAAAGGAATGATATGTCGTTGTATTGTCAAGTAGAAAATAGATTTATGTAGGTTAAGTAAATTTAACACGTAAATGTGACCACTGCTCCATACATTGGATCTTAGATACTCTACGAAAGGAATGATATGTCGTTGTATTGTCAAGTAGAAAATAGATTTATGTAGGTTAAGTAAATTTCAACAAATATTTTAAAAGTGCGCACAGCTGGGTGGTATATTTGAAATGTAGCACCCACTACTTTATACTACACAATTTATACAGTAACATCAATATTGTTTGAAAATTAAATAAGTTCGTTCATTATGAAGTAACAACTAACAAAGAGAAAAATTCAAACTTGTGTACACCAGCAATTTCGAACTATTTGCCTACGTCTTACCCTCGTGGTGCACACGCAAGCCGCCATTGTGGTGTCTTTTCGGCCGCTGAGTCTTCCATTGATTAAAAAATTATCGATCGTATATTTTTTAGCACATATTTTTAATTATAGCTAAAGGTTATTTTATGATTTTTCATTCGAAGTAATATAATCAATTTTGCTGTCACATCTCTGACTAGCTACATAGAAGTGTTCAGTCGTCACTTTTGATATCGAAATGGCAAGTGAGTTTGTGATTTAGAAGTACAAAATAAATACCGTAATTTGAATAAAGCAATTAATTTAGTAGCCAAAAGCCTTTTTAAAGTGGCATAATCGGTTTTTGGATGAGGTGAATTTTTTACTTAAAAAAAAAAGAAAGTCGTTGTCCTTAAAGATAACTTTGGATGAGACAAACGACATTTTTGATCTCTCTGTGAGATGTTAACAACCGATGTCTAAGGTAGGAGATGTTTATAATGTCGTAACCAAACGTAAATTAAAAACACAATATAAAAATTTGAATTGTTATCCTTGAAGTATAACCTAAAATGTATAACTGGCATGTTGTTAATGATTTATGACTTAGAAAATTACATATTCATTATTACAAACTTTTAAGGAATCTTTTATCAAAGAAAAACCTCATTGCTATAGTCATCCTTGATATACATACTATAAAGCTTCATATAGCACATTAATGATATACAGTTTTTAGGATGATCTAATTTATTATAGGATGTTCCTAAAATCTGTTTCATATGTCTATAGCTCTTCGTATATTAACAAAATTAGGTTTTTTTCTATTATTTTTTCTGCCTTTAGAAGGGCTGTGAACAAGATTTTGATAAAAATTTTAAGAAATATTTCGACGAAAAGCGATTGAGCCTAAAAACCCGGTTAAATGAGACTTAAAATTCGTTACTCCAGTGTTGAATACTGTTTCTAAGAGTTACATTTGCAAGGTCTAGTACATTACTCCATAGTACACGAGTATCTAGGGGGATATCACAGGGACCAAATCCATCACTGTGTACAATAACAACTGGACTGGATTGTGGATTTGTTTCTAAGAGTTACATTTGCAAGGTCTAGTAGTTACTCCATAGTACACGAGTATCTAGGGGGATATCACAGGGACCAAATCCATCACTGTGTACAATAACAACTGGACAGTGTAGTACACGAGTATCTGTTTTGTGTACGATCATTTGCAAGGTCTAGTACATTACTCCATAGTACACGAGTATCTAGGAGGATATCACAGGGACCAAATCCATCACTGTGTACAATAATAACAACTGGACTGGATTGTGGACTAAGAGTTACATTTGCAAGGTCTAGTAGTTACTCCATAGTACACGAGTATCTAGGAGGATATCACAGGGACCAAATCCATCACTGTGTACAATAACAACTGGACTGGATTGTGGATTTGTTTCTAAAAGATACATTTGCAAGGTCTAGTAGTTACTCCATAGTACACGAGTATCTAGGAGGATATCACAGGAACCAAATCCATCACTGTGTACAATAACAACTGGATTGGATTGTGGATTTGTTTCTAAGAGTTACATTTGCAAGGTCTAGTAGTTACTCCATAGTACACGAGTATCTATGGGGATATCACAGGGACCAAATCCATCACTGTGTACAATAACAACTGGACTGGATTGTGGATTTGTTTCTAAGAGTTACATTTGCAAGGTCTAGTAGTTACTCCATAGTACACGAGTATCTAGGGGGATATCACAGGGACCAAATCCATCACTGTGTACAATAACAACTGGACTGGATTGTGGATTTGTTTCTAAGAGTTACATTTGCAAGGTCTAGTAGTTACTCCATAGTACACGAGTATCTAGGGGGATATCACAGGGACCAAATCCATCACTGTGTACAATAACAACTGGACTGGATTGTGGATTTGTTTCTAAGAGTTACATTTGCAAGGTCTAGTAGTTACTCCATAGTACACGAGTGTCTAGGGGGATATCACAGGGACCAAATCCATCACTGTGTACAATAACAACTGGACTGGATTGTGGATTTGTTTCTAAGAGTTACATTTGCAAGGTCTAGTACATTACTCCATAGTACACGAGTATCTAGGAGGATATCACAGGGACCAAATCCATCACTGTGTACAATAACAACTGGACTGGATTGTGGATTTGTTTCTAAGAGTTACATTTGCAAGGTCTAGTAGTTACTCCATAGTACACGAGTATCTAGGGGGATATCACAGGGACCAAATCCATCACTGTGTACAATAACAACTGGACTGGATTGTGGATTTGTTTCTAAGAGTTACATTTGCAAGGTCTAGTAGTTACTCCATAGTACACGAGTATCTAGGGGGATATCACAGGGACCAAATCCATCACTGTGTACAATAACAACTGGACTGGATTGTGGATTTGTTTCTAAGAGTTACATTTGCAAGGTCTAGTAGTTACTCCATAGTACACGAGTATCTAGGAGGATATCACAGGGACCAAATCCATCACTGTGTACAATAACAACTGGACTGGATTGTGGATTTGTTTCTAAAAGAGTTACATTTGCAAGGTCTAGTAGTTACTCCATAGTACACGAGTATCTAGGGGATATCACAGGGACCAAATCCATCACTGTGTACAATAACAACTGGACTGGATTGTGGATTTGTTTCTAAGAGTTACATTTGCAAGGTCTAGTAGTTACTCCATAGTACACGAGTATCTAGGGGGATATCACAGGGACCAAATCCATCACTGTGTACAATAACAACTGGACTGGATTGTGGATTTGTTTCTAAAAGAGTTACATTTGCAAGGTCTAGTAGTTACTCCATAGTACACGAGTATCTAGGGGGATATCACAGGGACCAAATCCATCACTGTGTACAATAACAACTGGACTGGATTGTGGATTTGTTTCTAAAGAGTTACATTTGCAAGGTCTAGTAGTTACTCCATAGTACACGAGTATCTAGGGGGATATCACAGGGACCAAATCCATCACTGTGTACAATAACAACTGGACTGGATTGTGGATTTGTTTCTAAAAGATACATTTGCAAGGTCTAGTAGTTACTCCATAGTACACGAGTATCTAGGGGGATATCACAGGGACCAAATCCATCACTGTGTACAATAACAACTGGACTGGATTGTGGATTTGTTTCTAAAAGATACATTTGCAAGGTCTAGTAGTTACTCCATAGTACACGAGTATCTAGGGGGATATCACAGGGACCAAATCCATCACTGTGTACAATATCAACTGGACTGGATTGTGGATTTGTTTCTCATGGGATTAGTTACCTCCCCCTCCCCCGTGACCGTATGTTGATTAGCGCGCACTCTACTCTACACTGGTGGAACTGCGAATGGTGGAAAATATGTCACTAAAAGGTAATATAGGTAGAATAATAAAGATAGAGTAGAATCAGCATTGTTATTTATACTCCTCATGTTTTAGTGCAAACGTCCATTGCCTCCATTGCTTCCGTATAGATTTGGATAATCGAAATAATGCATTCTGTTTCTTAACACAACGTTTTAACCAGTTCTTGTTCAAGTTTATACTGAACATGTAGAGCACGTCTGTTTGTCTTGGTTAATCCTATTCTGATCACGGTTGTAGTGTGATGTAGGAGAGGAGTGCAATTCATTCCATTAAGTGACAAATATCAGTTGTTATTATGTAAATCGCTTGTTTAATGTTATGTGATCATCTAAAATTGACGACAGAGTGGGAAACGGCACAATCCCAAGGTCATGGAAGTTCAGTTTAATTAATAGTTTTTTGCAGTGTCTGGAAAATATATAATCCTACTATAGGTGTAGACCATAATTTCTTACATTCTTTCACATAAATGAAACACATGTAAATAATATTTGTTTCAAATGAGATATTACATGATGTAACCTTCTATTCAAAATTGTTGAGTTAGTTATGCTCATTTAAAATTTTGCAAAATATTTTTTGAATATTGGTGTACATTTTTGTAAATATGCTCATGTGACGTATAATTTTAAAGGGTATTTATTAAAGCTTAGAAATTTGCTGGTTTTACTGTAAATTTGCAACAAATGTAGGTGTTTATGTAAAATTACAGTTTTGTTATATATTGGTATCGGTAAAATATTTTCGAAAACCAACTTCACTAAAATATTTCTTTCAAATATAGATTTTAAACAATATCCATGTGTCATAGGTTTATTTTTAACAGTTTTGAAATTCGAACTCGAGATTTCCAGTTTTGGCACATCTTGTATCTTCAATAGGATTAAATTATTTTAAATTGATTTTCTATATATGATTTAGATGGGTTACAGTTTGTTCTTTGTTATAACTCTAACCGTTATTTTAATACACATACGGGACACATTTTCTGAGTCACCATGTTTAATCCAATTCCCAAAGAGTATGACAAAAATATTCCATATGTTATCATTTAATATGTTTTTGCACAATGAATCATAAGTCAGAATTTGGATAGTTAATGTTGTTATTTTTATTACATTTTTACCGGTTAAATAGTTAAAAATTGTCAAATCCGTTTATGCATGAAACAGTTTGTAAAAGATTTAACAATTTATTTTCGGTAAACGTGAAAACTAATTAAAATAGACGTTGCAAACTGGCGTTATCAAACGTCCGGTCGTGTGGAAGTGTCAAACTACGATGTCTATTGTGTAAAGAGGGGAAAAGTACGTGCCGTATTGAGGCACTTTACTTTTGAGTTCTGGGAGATGAGGTGGTAGCACAAAGATTCAAATGTAATGGCCACATAATACGTATAACACAGCAGTGGGTTCAACCACAATGCTACTCTACCTTCCTTTATAAAAATTAAACAGTTCACTTCAAAGCACAAAATAACATTGATGGAAACATCATTGAAATATAATATGCCAGTCTCAATATGTGGCTTGAATAGCGCTACACTGAAAGCAGACTGGTTATTATGTACCGGGAACTAATTCATCAATACGCCGCGCCGCGCCACCGCCATTGTTAAACCATTTAGAAGAGCAAGGTTTGTACGGGATGAATAATAGCTTTGTGTTTGTGTGATCATCATTACTATACCCCTGTGTTAGCCCGCCAAGCCGATCATTATCGGAGGGGCTCTGCATACGGTACTTCTGACCGAGAGAGAAGGGTTTGTGTGATCATCATTACTATATCCCTGTGTTAGCCCGCCAAGCCGTTCATTATCGGAGGGACTCTGCATACGGTACTTCTGACCGAGAGGGGAGGGTTTGTGTGATCATCATTACTATATCCCTGTGTTAGCCCGCCAAGCCGTTCATTATCGGAGGGACTCTGCATACGGTACTTCTGACCGAGAGGGAAGGGTTTGTGTGATCATCATTACTATATCCCTGTGTTAGCCCGCCAAGCCGATCATTATCGGAGGGACTCTGCATACGGTACTTCTGACCGAGAGGGAAGGGTTTGTGTGATCATCATTACTATATCCCTGTGTTAGCCCGCCAAGCCGTTCATTATCGGAGGGACTCTGCATACGGTACTTCTGACCGAGAGGGAAGGGTTTGTGTGATCATCATTACTATATCCCTGTGTTAGCCCGCCAAGCCGTTCATTATCGGAGGGACTCTGCATACGGTACTTCTGACCGAGAGGGAAGGGTTTGTGTGATCATCATTACTATATCCCTGTGTTAGCCCGCCAAGCCGATCATTATCGGAGGGACTCTGCATACGGTACTTCTGACCGAGAGGGGAGGGTTTGTGTGATCATCATTAGTATATCCCTGTGTTAGCCCGCCAAGCCGATCATTATCGGAGGGACTCTGCATACGGTACTTCTGACCGAGAGGGGAGGGTTTGTGTGATCATCATTAGTATATCCCTGTGTTAGCCCGCCAAGCCGTTCATTATCGGAGGGACTCTGCATACGGTTTCCTCTGACCGAGAGGGGAGGGTTTTGTGTGATCATCATTACTATATCCCTGTGTTAGCCCGCCAAGCCGTTCATTATCGGAGGGACTCTGCATACGGTACTTCTGACCGAGAGGGGAGGGTTTGTGTGATCATCATTAGTATATCCCTGTGTTAGCCCGCCAAGCCGATCATTATCGGAGGGACTCTGCATACGGTACTTCTGACCGAGAGGGGAGGGTTTGTGTGATCATCATTAGTATATCCCTGTGTTAGCCCGCCAAGCCGATCATTATCGGAGGGACTCTGCATACGGTACTTCTGACCGAGAGGGGAGGGTTTGTGTGATCATCATTAGTATATCCCTGTGTTAGCCCGCCAAGCCGATCATTATCGGAGGGACTCTGCATACGGTACTTCTGACCGAGAGGGGAGGGTTTGTGTGATCATCATTAGTATATCCCTGTGTTAGCCCGCCAAGCCGATCATTATCGGAGGGACTCTGCATACGGTACTTCTGACCGAGAGGGGAGGGTTTGTGTGATCATCATTAGTATATCCCTGTGTTAGCCCGCCAAGCCGTTCATTATCGGAGGGACTCTGCATACGGTACTTCTGACCGAGAGGGGAGGGTTTGTGTGATCATCATTAGTATATCCCTGTGTTAGCCCGCCAAGCCGATCATTATCGGAGGGACTCTGCATACGGTACTTCTGACCGAGAGGGGAGGGTTTGTGTGATCATCATTAGTATATCCCTCTGTTAGCCCGCCAAGCCGATCATTATCGGAGGGACTCTGCATACGGTAATTCTGACCGAGAGGGGAGTCTTTGTGAGATCATCAATAGTATACCCCTGTGTTAGCCCGCCAAGCCAAACATTATCGGAGGGACTCTGCATACGGTACTTCTGACCGAGAGGGGAGGGTTTGCAATTCAATGTGTTACCTGCCGAAAGCGCTGCGCAAACTATAGATTAGAGTCAGCTAATCTACAATGATAATTTTTAATTCCGACCTTTAAGATCATATTTTTAAAATTTCGATGCTGTTAGTGGCAAAGTTTAAGTATTTGAAGAATTGGTTTTGACCGATTATTTTAAGTAAACACACTGAACGCTCAAAACCTATGCTCACAACACCATTAACGATGAACATTTTTACAAAACTTATTTTATTGCTATATTTTGGAGTATTACAATATCTCCTCCTTTACAATGATTGGAGAAATTTACAGTTCTCCATTCAAAAGAAATGTGTAGTAATTTTACCACCAGTGAATCACTTTTATAGATGTGAATCATTGGTTGTCATCCAGGTTCAAGCTTATCCCAGATCAAGTAACGTGCCTCCTCTATCACAACCCCTTACAATTTCCCGCAATTTGGCGAACTCCAATTTCGTTTCTAATCTGGTCGTGTGCATTCTGTTTTGTATGGTTTCGGATACATCCAATTTCCTCTGCACCCTCTTCATACAAACGGGGTTGTATAACCCACGATGGCTTGTACGCTTCACTCCGAGCCGAGCGTGTGGTTGGGCGAGCTTGCATTGAACGTGAAAGAGGCCCCGAAACTTTCAACACAACGTTACAGCTCGGAGATGAAACTTGGCTATTTATTACTTGCTATGAGGTGAGCAGTATAAGTTTCTTGTTTGATTTTTCTACTTTGTGTGTTTAAAGAGCTTAAAGAGGGTATCGCGACTCTACACGAATAAAATAAAACAACTAGTACTGCTGCGTTGTTCTGAGCGCCACAAGAAAATCACTTGTAATGAAATGCGTGCAGACAGGTTAATTATCAAAACACCTTTATAGTGCGAGAAGAAAGCAATGCCTGTGTATTTTAAATGGCTACTTGCTATTATGAGTTGAGCGCTACTCAATAATTACTTGAAGTCAAATCATAACACAATTAAATATTTCTCTTATATATCTAGACACGAAACCCACAGTGCTTTTAGTTTGATTTAGATTAAAATGTATGAAGACGTTTCCTAAAACTAAAACTAAAAATAATTATTTTGAAATAACACAAGTTTTCATATGAATAGCATGTTTATCTTAATAAAAATAAAAATGTATTATAGAGGCAGCTGAGTAGCAGTGTATATTGTTCAATATATATATATATATATATATATATATATATATATAGATTGTCTGAAAATACATATAGTACACGCCATTATTAAAACTATAACAATAATTGTAATTTCATAAGCTTTTAAATGCGTCTGTTGTGTAAACGATACAAAATGAAACTTCAAGGATCTACTCCAGACTCTGCATAAGTTGTTAAAGTTTAACTAAAATTAAAACTGATATATCAATGTAACTGAGTTGTTGGCGAGAGGGGTGACATCGTTCCACCCGCATCGTAATATTCGCTAATCGCTAATGCTTTGTTTCCTTCCGTTATATTATCTTATTCCCCTATATATCTTCTTGTGTTTTTAACACTGGGTTAGTAGTATGTTATCATTCTTAAATACTAAATTTGTGTATCATGTACATGCCAGGCGATAGCGTAATATAAACAACACTATTAAATTTTTGTAACAGATTAAAATGTAGTCAACTACAAATGTAATTTCTAAAAATATAATATTCTACGATTCTAATATAATCAAACCTTGTATAAATAGTTTGAAATTACAATTACATTACAGTTAGTTAGTGATGAGTATGTGTCAAAATTGCAAATGAAATTAATTATTAAACACAATCTAGTATAAATACGATAAATTAAAATAATGAATATAATAAAACCCAAACGTTACCACAGACACCTAATACAAACTCAACAGATAATTGTCAATCCTACCAATATTTGGTTCTATGTTTCAAAGTATTTAGTTTATTATTGTTTGCTATACCAAACTCCACGCAAGGGGTTCGATACTGTTGTATAAATTTTTTTCGCAACTTCTTAGCTTTATTATGAGCAAAGTCTAATCATTTTTAATGGTAATAATTAAAATTAATATATTTAAATGTTTAACAATAATACTTTAAGGCTAAAAAATACAGGAAAATGTTAAGAAATTTATCCGTACTTCTATGGCGGGATTTAATTTTTCTGTTTTCTCCTTTTAGAATTTTAAACAGATTCTATTTTTAAACCGATTTGTAAAATATACAATCATAGGACTTGAAGTTTAAAGGCAGAAAAATTATTGTACATATATTAACAAAATTACTTTATATAACTTATATTTAAATTTTGAAAATAAAATATGCAGGCAGAAATTTTGTAAGCAATAGTATTTTATGAATTTTGAAATTTTTACGTTTAAAATCGGTTGAATAATAAGAGTCCCTTTTCCATTATTTTCGGTATCCTTCGGTAGGCTTCAAAGCCGAATACCCTGTTAATTGAAGGCTCAAAGTGTTAATGCAAAGGTGCTACCAGTCTTGTAATATTGTCAGTAAATATTAGCTGAGTCTTATCTTGAATATTGTAGATCTATGAATAAGGGTTAACGACAACCCATCCAATGTAATATTAAACATATAAAAGACCTTTGCCTAGAGGTTCGTTATATTCATTGTGACATGTCGTTACCACTGGACTATTTAATAATTATGTTGTCGGAGAACCTGTATACCGGTATGTATGTAAGCCTCATGCTTTACCTGTACCAAGCTGAATATTAGTGGCTGTAAAGTGACCAATAGGCACTGAACAATATTATCTACCTTCAATAGTTGTTAATGTGATTGCAATAATGAGCTAGTGTCCAGGTGTGCGGTGACATATCAAGGATTGTTAATGCCAGGGGAGGCACGACGCGTGACGTATACATAACAGACAATAAGACATACCGGAAATAACGAAAAAAGGATTCTGATCGAACTATTCAACCAATTTCATTAGTACTAATTTCAAAATTCTTACAATATTATTGTTTACAAAATGAAATTGTAATTAAAAAATTTTTTTTAAAGTGGTTATTTACAGTAAAATTAGTATTATAAATAAAATAATGTTTCTGCTTATACACTCCAATCTAGTTTACAAATCTGTTTTCAAAATTAAGGGAAGAAACAGAAAAAAATTTGCTTCATTTTGTTGCTGCTCCGTGGTGGCTCATTTTGTCACAAATCCCAGCACGCTTAACCTTAAACGTGACTAAACACCTTCAGAAGGGGTAGTAGCGCAACTGCCGCCCACAAGTCACCACTAAATTCTGGATTGGTGCTAGTATAGCCTCGGCGTCCCTTATCACCATTTTGTTGCTGCTCCGTGGTTGCTCAGTTTGTCACAAATCCCAGCACGCTTAACCTTAAACGTGACTAAACACCTTCAGAAGGGGTAGTAGTGCAACTGCCGCCCACAAGTCACCACTAAATTCTGGATTGGTGCTAGTATAGCCTCGGCGTCCCTTATCACCATTTTGTTGCTGCTCCGTGGTTGCTCAGTTTGTCACAAATCCCAGCACGCTTAACCTTAAACGTGACTAAACACCTTCAGAAGGGGTAGTAGCGCAACTGCCGCCCACAAGTCACCACTAAATTCTGGATTGGTGCTAGTATAGCCTCGGCGTCCCTTATCACCATTTTGTTGCTGCTCCGTGGTGGCTCAGTTTGTCACAAATCCCAGCACGCTTAACCTTAAACGTGACTAAACACCTTCAGAAGGGGTAGTAGCGCAACTGCCGCCCACAAGTCACCACTAAATTCTGGATTGGTGCTAGTATAGCCTCGGCGTCCCTTATCACCATTTTGTTGCTGCTCCGTGGTGGCTCATTTTGTCACAAATCCCAGCACGCTTAACCTTAAACGTGACTAAACACCTTCAGAAGGGGTAGTAGCGCAACTGCCGCCCACAAGTCACCACTAAATTCTGGATTGGTGCTAGTATAGCCTCGGCGTCCCTTATCACCATTTTGTTGCTGCTCCGTGGTTGCTCAGTTTGTCACAAATCCCAGCACGCTTAACCTTAAACGTGACTAAACACCTTCAAAAGGGGTAGTAGCGCAACTGCCGCCCACAAGTCACCACTAAATTCTGGATTGGTGCTAGTATAGCCTCGGCGTCCCTTATCATCATTTTGTTGCTGCTCCGTGGTGGTTCAGTTTGTCACAAATCCCAGCACGCTTAACCTTAAACGTGACTAAACACCTTCAGAAGGGGTAGTAGCGCAACTGCCGCCCACAAGTCACCACTGTTGGTGCTACATCACCATTTTGTTGCTGCTCCGTGGTGGCTCATTTTGTCACAAATCCCAGCACGCTTAACCTTAAACGTGACTAAACACCTTCAAAAGTAGCGCAACTGCCGCCCACAAGTCCCCACTAGACCCTGGATTGGTGCTAGTATAGCCTCGGCGTCCCTTATCAACATTTTGTTGCTGCTCCTTGGTTGGCTCAGTTTGTCACAAATCCTGGCACACTTAACCTTAAACGTGACTAAACGCCTTCAAAAGGGGTAGTAGCGCAACTGCCGTCCACAAGTCACCACTAAATTCTGGATTGGTGCTAGTATAGCCTCGGCGTCCCTTATCAACATTTTGTTGCTGCTCCTTGGTTGGCTCAGTTTGTCACAAATCCTGGCACACTTAACCTTAAACGTGACTAAACACCTTCAAAAGGGGTAGTAGCGCAACTGCCGCCCACAAGTCACCACTAAATTCTGGATTGGTGCTAGTATAGCCTCGGCGTCCCTTATCAACATTTTGTTGCTGCTCCTTGGTTGGCTCATTTTGTCACAAATCCTGGCACACTTAACCTTAAACGTGACTAAACACCTTCAAAAGGGGTAGTAGCGCAACTGCCGCCCACAAGTCACCACTAAATTCTGGATTGGTGCTAGTATAGCCTCGGCGTCCCTTATCAAAATTTTGTTGCTGCTCCTTGGTTGGCTCAGTTTGTCACAAATCCTGGCACACTTAACCTTAAAAGTGACTAAACACCTTCAAAAGGGGTAGTAGCGCAACTGCCGCCCACAAGTCACCACTAAATTCTGGATTGGTGCTAGTATAGCCTCGGCGTCCCTTATCAACATTTTGTTGCTGCTCCTTGGTTGGCTCAGTTTGTCACAAATCCTGGCACACTTAACCTTAAACGTGACTAAACACCTTCAAAAGGGGTAGTAGCGCAACTGCCGCCCACAAGTCACCACTAAATTCTGGATTGGTGCTAGTATAGCCTCGGCGTCCCTTATCAACATTTTGTTGCTGCTCCTTGGTTGGCTCAGTTTGTCACAAATCCTGGCACACTTAACCTTAAACGTGACTAAACACCTTCAAAAGGGGTAGTAGCGCAACTGCCGCCCACAAGTCACCACTAAATTCTGGATTGGTGCTAGTATAGCCTCGGCGTCCCTTATCAAAATTTTGTTGCTGCTCCTTGGTTGGCTCAGTTTGTCACAAATCCTGGCACACTTAACCTTAAAAGTGACTAAACACCTTCAAAAGGGGTAGTAGCGCAACTGCCGCCCACAAGTCACCACTAAATTCTGGATTGGTGCTAGTATAGCCTCGGCGTCCCTTATCAACATTTTGTTGCTGCTCCTTGGTTGGCTCAGTTTGTCACAAATCCTGGCACGCTTAACCTTAAACGTGACTAAACACCTTCAAAAGGGGTAGTAGCGCAACTGCCGCCCACAAGTCCCCACTAGACCCTGGATTGGTGCTAGTATAGCCTCGGCGTCCCATACCAACATTAATATAATTACACTATTATCATTTCTAAATTTAGTTATATTCCAACAAAACACAACATATCCATATTAACCCTCGAACTGACAGTCGACATTATAAAGATCTGACACACGCGTGTTTTGACAGTTTGTATACTATATTAATCAACACTACCACCACTATTTATATTCCATTTCAATCAGAAATAGTTGCTCATTTCAATGTTAAATTTGTTTTGCTGTTTTGGCAATATTGAAGTCACAGTGACGTCATACATATTACCAGAAAGATCGTCTTCATCTAGCCATTTTGAAAATAAGCGATATATCAGAGGTATGGTTTATAATGTTGGTATGTACCTTGTCACAGCTTTGTTTTATGCAATACTGTGCTACATTGTGGTATATTTTGGATATATTTAGTGTAAAAATTATATTTTTTGTAATAAACAAATCGTATCCGTAGTAACAAATGTAGACAAGTCCCACCAATTGAAAATAAGTGATATATCAGAGGTATGGTTTATAATGTTGGTGTGTACCTTGTCACAGCTTTGTTTTATGCAATTACTGTGCTACATTGTGGTATATTTTGGATATATTTAGTGTAAAAAAATTATATTTTTTGTAATAAAAAAATCGTATCCGTAGTAAACAAATGTAGACAAGTCCCACCAATTGAAAATAAGCGATATATCAGAGGTATGGTTTATAATGTTGGTAGCTTTGTTTTATGCAATACTGTGCTACATTGTGGTATATTTTGGATATATTTAGTGTAAAAATTATATTTTTTGTAATAAAAAAATCGTATCGTAGTAACAAATGTAGACAAGTCCCACCAATTGAAAATAAGCGATATATCAGAGGTATGGTTTATAATGTTGGTGTGTACCTTGTCACAGCTTTGTTTTATGCAATACTGTGCTACATTGTGGTATATTTTTGGATATATTTAGTGTAAAAAATTATATTTTTTGTAATAAAAAAAATCGTATCCGTAGTAACAAATGTAGACAAGTCCCACCAATTGAAAATTAAGTGATATATCAGAGGTATGGTTTATAATGTTGGTGTGTACCTTGTCACAGCTTTGTTTTATGCAATACTGTGCTACATTGTGGTATATTTTGGATATATTTAGTGTAAAAAAATTATATTTTTTGTAAATAAAAAAATCGTATCCGTAATAACAAATGTGTAGACAAGTCCCACCAATTGAAAATAAGTGATATATATCAGAGGTATGGTTTATAATGTTGGTGTGTACCTTGTCACAGCTTTGTTTTATGCAATACTGTGCTACATTGTGGTATATTTTGGATATATTTAGTGTAAAAATTATATTTTTTGTAATAAAAAAAAATCGTATCCGTAGTAACAAATGTAGACAAGTCCCACCAATTGAAAATAAGTGATATATCAGAGGTATGGTTTATATTGTTGGTGTGTACCTTGTCACAGCTTTGTTTTTATGCAATACTGTGCTACATTGTGGTATATTTTGGATATATTTAGTGTAAAAATTATTATTTTTTGTAATAAAAAAAATCGTATCCGTAGTAACAAATGTAGACAAGTCCCACCAATTGAAAATAAGTGATATATCAGAGGTATGGTTTATAATGTTGGTATGTACCTTGTCACAGCTTTGTTTTATGCAATACTGTGCTACATTGGTGGTATATTTTGGATATATTTAGTGTAAAAAATTATATTTTTTTGTAATAAAAAAATCGTATCCGTAGTAACAAATGTAGGACAAGTCCCACCAATTGAAAATAAGTGATATATCAGAGGTATGGTTTATAATGTTGGTAGCTTTGTTTTATGCAATACTGTGCTACATTGTGGTATATTTTGGATATATTTAGTGTAAAAATTATATTTTTTTGTAATAAAAAAAATCGTATCCGTAGTAACAAATGTAGACAAGTCCCACCAATTGAAAATAAGCGATATATCAGAGGTATGGTTTATAATGTTGGTATGTACCTTGTCACAGCTTTGTTTTATGCAATACTGTGCTACATTGTGGTATATTTTGGATATATATTTAGTGTAAAAATTATATTTTTTGTAATAAAAAAATCGTATCCGTAGTAACAAATGTAGACAAGTCCCACCAATTGAAAATAAGCGATATATCAGAGGTATGGTTTATAATGTTGGTATGTACCTTGTCACAGCTTTGTTTTATGCAATACTGTGCTACATTGTGGTATATTTTTGGATATATTTAGTGTAAAAATTATATTTTTTGTAATAAAACAATCGTATCCGTAGTAACAAATGTAGACAAGTCCCACCAATTGAAAAATGAAAAAAATACAAATTAGTTATTAACTAATTTATTTTTATAGTGCATATAAATACTTAACAATAAAGTTTGTTATATTTTGGTAACATTTAGTGTAAGAATTATATGTCTTGTAAATGTTTGAAAATAATCTTTGAAGAAAATCTAACCTTTCGTGTACTGTTTGTCATTTTTACAATATACAGAACCGAGATACCTGAAACTAGATAAAATGAAGAATAAATTGGCTTTCTCAGATTATATAATTTGTAATAATATTATCACACTTTACAAGGTGCAGTCACACCACATTAAAAGATGGTGGTCTTTTTTTCAATGGTTTATGCACAATGTTTTTATATCGTAATTATCTCGACATTTTCCTGGAAAAAATAGTGTATTAAACATATACATTTGTAGTGAAAATGTATTATTACCAGCTGTTTAAAATACGGGTACAAAACACTCAAAAGTGGCCTGCTATTTAAAATTATATGGTGAAAATGGCCAAAAAATATGTGGGAATTTTCTTTTTGAAGATGTTAACAATGAATAGTGAAATAATACGTACCGTAAACATGTCTACGATTCAAAATTGTGGTCGTTTTAATGGTTTGTGCATCCTGAGTAAACGATTGCATTTTGTACCATAGGATCTCGTATATAAGGTTAGTATGTTTCAAAAAAATTGCCCACTTTATGTCACCTTCGATTCGCCAATAATGTTACGCTGATATTCGCTCGGAGCTTGATTCGGGGAAAAACCTTTTTATTTTAATTTCGACCCGATCGGATAATCGGTTCGCAAGTCTTTGTTAAGCGTCTACTGTGCAGTGTCTTCTAATTCTTTCTTGACCTCTATCCCTAGTGTTTTTTATTTTTCTGACTTCAACTTCCTGGAAAGATGAAATTTAACCTAAACCTGCCTCATGACTTACATAGAACAACTAAAGCATTTAATAAAGATCAAACACTTAAAGAAGTTGATATTGGGTTGAAATCCCACGAAGAACTATATTTTTCTTTTTTAACTTCCTGCTGTCCTAGAAAGATTCAATTTGACTCACGTTTGTACTATGGCCTCAAGAGACTACCTGTACTCGAAATAAACTTACACCCGAAGTAAATTAATGACCGGAAGCAGTCGCTTTTGATGACAGTAGACTTTCAAATCAATGTATAATATATTTTCTTAATCGGGATAACAAGGAAACGCTACTGCGGCACCGAAGTAGCTTCAATGACTGGAAGTCACTTTTTGACCGAAGTAGACTTTTTAGATTAACTTTTTGACTCGTTTCAACTTTCATCAACTTTTAGTTAATATTTGATTCGTATCCAGGACAACGAGCCAAAGCTACTATAGTATTTGAAATATGATTTATTCTAACCATAAACATTTCTTCAAACTCTAAACTTGAATTAAGAAGTATTTTGGAATTTTAATGTGAAATTCTTAACAATAAAAAGTGAAATCATACGTACCATGAACATGTCTACATAGGATTCAAAATTATTATAGGCCTCATAATATTACGTCATAGTGATTTTACTAAGATTACGACGGACTTAGTTACCCTCCAATGTAACGAAAATATTTCAAGTGTTACTGAAATTGTTAGAGCTCTTCTTAAAATATTATGTAATCGCCGCAAAGCGTGGGTTACTGCTAGAAATATTATTATTTTCTATGTTACTTCAACGTTATAGCTGTCTTTTTGTCTTACGACGGAATTTATTTTAAAATAAAACTATATATATATATTTTCAAATAAAAATGAGATCCCGGACCATTATCGTGTCGGCTTCGTAGAAGTCAATGTTCTATCTTCCTTATTTCATCTAAACCAATATTTAATTGATTTTGTAATATTACCAGTGTTACAGTTTCAACATTGAAAAGTTCTTTGTAGTTAATGTTTTTAAAACTGCCATGCACAGGAAATAAGAGGCGTACTAAATGTTTACATAGTCAATATTTTAAGTTTGAGTAACAATACAATAATCTTAATATTTGATTCGTTCGAATTAGACTAAAGTTAAAATCATTGTGCAATTTCAATTAAGTTTATTGTATTTGACAGTAAGTATTGTTGGATAATTTACACAGAAATTATTATAAAACCCGCTTAGTTCGATAAGTTTGGTTCGTCAGGTTTCACTGCAATGTGGTAATTGTATTTGAGACTTATATCGTTCAAAGTACGAGAACTATTCAGAAAGTAAGGATGGTTCTAGAATTGAAATAACCAAGTAAAAGAAAATCTGTTTATTATATGCATGTGAAAGAGGGACTTTTAGTCTACTCTTCTTATAAGTACACGTTTAAAAGTACAACTTTCTACATAATAACCATACAAATTCAGGCATAATAGCGGTGGACAAGCTTTGAAATTCCTGTGTCATAGAATTCTGCCGCCTGTGATCATATCCACTCAATTACACGTACCTGGAACCCCTCATCGTCGTCAAAACACTATGATATTATGATATTAGCAGTTCTTCATTTTCGAGAACAAGTGAAAAATCACTTGGAGCAGATCAGCATTCATCATTTGGGGAGGGGGGGGGGGGTTAAGGAGGAACTTCCCAGTTGAATGAGTTCAAGAGTTCTTTCGAACGGTTTGCAATGTGAGGTAGGGACTGCAAAATCAGTATGAATATCGGTTATTATGAAACGGCGAATCCTTTCGTCGACTTCGGTCCAGATCGTAAGTCACAATGCTCGGGCGGCCACTTTTCTCTTGGTCATGAATAGTTGTTCTACTATATTTAAACTGAATGCACCACTCCTGATGAGCTTTCAGTCATTACGTTGTTCCCGTTCACTTCTCACAGTTTCCGATAAATTTCTATTGGGTTTAGTTACCGATATATACGTGAAAGCCGCGCGCCTGGATACGTCATGTGAAGACGTTCCTTAACTCTCTGAATAGCCCTCGTAGTTCCTTCCTGATGCTTCATATTTCACGCAGTGCCCTTACCAGGTTTTAAAATCTTGTCTCAAAATCAGGCATTTTGTCGAGTCTCCGATACGTCCTGAAATCGGCGTTCTTTCATCGGATATTTGATTTGGGATTAAAAAAGACGTCATTTTTATAGCATTAAATGAGAATTTGGATGGGGACGCATGCTTATTTTTGCTGGTGACCAATATAAGAAAAAAAGTTCTAAATCGACATTATTTGTTAACTGAACTAACGCTGATTTATGAACCCTCATAGTTACTTACTTTTGACACTTTCACGAACTTTTTTAAAGCGTCTAAACCGCTCTTAAACCTAAGTAAGAGCTTTGATTTTATATATATATATATATATATATATATATATATATATATATATATAAAAAACTTTGATTATAGTTAAATAACTGGCAACCAAAGGTACGAGTCGTCACTAAAACCACGTACAAAATTGTTATAGATCTCTTTACACTTAAGTATCTCCAAGCGTTGGACAGAACTGAATATAAATCAACGACGATTCACCAGATCTTGGAAATAATTCAGGTAGATTACAGAGCTCAACTCTGCCAAGCTTCATTGTCCTGCACAGCTTACCATCGGAGATATGACACCGATCCGGATCCTTTTTCAATGGACCTCGTATGTACGGTACAGAACATCTGTGAAACTTTTTAGTTGTGAGGAATAAATTATTTGTTCTCCAATTATAAATCTGAAAGCCCTGTACTGTAGCTTAACGATTTAAAACGAATAAATAGTTGTTACTTTCCATTTTCTTATGAACTTACAAATGAAAAGAAACACACACATTGGCATACATATTTGGCTGTAATTTAAAAGTGAATAAGTTATGTAATTGTTTATGTACTATATATATATATATATATATATATATATATATATATACTATATAGTAGTATATATACAATGTCTTAGTTTAAAAGACGAGTAGGTTCGTGCATATGATCCAAGATCGCTCGAGTGTCGCCTAATGTATTTTTATTTGAATGACATCGGAATGTAGCCTGCAGGACACAGTACATGTAGTAGTCTAGTATAGGCAGATCCGGTCTAGTTGTTTTGACATTTGACATCACATTCCTGTTTTTCATTTTAATAGCCGATGAAGCGAATCACGGAAATCGGAGATTTAAAACATAATTAGTGCGCACTCGTGAGGTAAGTACGTAAGTAGTGTAGATATGTCTTATTGTACACGCGATGTTAGGGCTAAGACTCAGCCTCTCTAACACTCAGCCTGAGGTAATGCTAGATAAAAGAACGCCACAACACGTGTCGCGTAAAAGGATCCGTTGAAATTCAAACAAAATTCTACTAAGTCTTTCATTATACACGCGATGTTAGGGCTAAGACTCAGCCTCTCTAACACTCAGCCTGAGGTAATGCTAGATAAAAGAACGCCACAACACGTGTCGCGTAAAAGGATCCGTTGAAATTCAAACAAAATTCTACTAAGTCCTTCATTATACACGCGATGTTGATCTTAAAAACAAATTTACTGAAGCTCGGCCAAATCCCATGAAGGGACATGCACCGTCATTGAACTCTATATTTCCTATGTAGAAATCTAATGAATGTGTATGTAAAACTAAAATAGTATGTAGCTAAATTCGTCCTCGAGGTATCGCAGAACAATGAGTATTCACTGACCCTTCGCTACATCCTTAAGAGGACCATGCACCTCTATCGAATTAGATATTTCTCGCACAGAAGTAGAAGTTCTATGCAAAATAGAAAACTTAATTTTGTTATCGAAATATTCTGTAGATTTATAAATAGAGAGAAGAAACATTTCAGCCCTTAAGTGATAGGCTTCAGTAATAGCTAAACCAATGAATATCTGTAAAAAACGTCATGGCATTTGGGTGAGTAGTTATAGTGTTAGATATGTACGTATGTAACAATTGTTACGACATTGTTTCTATACAGAACTTTTGGCTGAACTTAAGTTTTAATAAATGTAACCTATGTCGTTACTAACTAACTATAAAGACCCTTACGGACCCTAGCCTCTTCACTATCAGTGGGTCTTATCTCTCGCACAATACAAGACGCAGGACTATGCTGGCAGTTCACAAGCTTTCCACCTCGGGGTATAAAAAAGAACCTTACGGACCCTAGCCTCTTCACTATCAGTGGGTCTTATCTCTCGCACAATACAAGACGCAGGACTATGCTGGCAGTTCACAAGCTTTCCACCTCGGGGTATAAAAAAGAACCTTACGGACCCTAGCCTCTTCACTATCAGTGGGTCTTATCTCTCGCACAATACAAGACGCAGGACTATGCTGGCAGTTCACAAGCTTTCCACCTCGGGGTATAAAAAAGAACCTTACGGACCCTAGCCTCTTCACTATCAGTGGGTCTTATCTCTCGCACAATACAAGACGCAGGACTATGCTGGCAGTTCACAAGCTTTCCACCTCGGGGTATAAAAAAGAACCTTACGGACCCTAGCCTCTTCACTATCAGTGGGTCTTATCTCTCGCACAATACAAGACGCAGGACTATGCTGGCAGTTCACAAGCTTTCCACCTCGGGGTATAAAAAAGAACCTTACGGACCCTAGCCTCTTCACTATCAGTGGGTCTTATCTCTCGCACAATACAAGACGCAGGACTATGCTGGCAGTTCACAAGCTTTCCACCTCGGGGTATAAAAAAGAACCTTACGGACCCTAGCCTCTTCACTATCAGTGGGTCTTATCTCTCGCACAATACAAGACGCAGGACTATGCTGGCAGTTCACAAGCTTTCCACCTCGGGGTATAAAAAAGAACCTTACGGACCCTAGCCTCTTCACTATCAGTGGGTCTTATCTCTCGCACAATACAAGACGCAGGACTATGCTGGCAGTTCACAAGCTTTCCACCTCGGGGTATAAAAAAGAACCTTACGGACCCTAGCCTCTTCACTATCAGTGGGTCTTATCTCTCGCACAATACAAGACGCAGGACTATGCTGGCAGTTCACAAGCTTTCCACCTCGGGGTATAAAAAAGAACCTTACGGACCCTAGCCTCTTCACTATCAGTGGGTCTTATCTCTCGCACAATACAAGACGCAGGACTATGCTGGCAGTTCACAAGCTTTCCACCTCGGGGTATAAAAAAGAACCTTACGGACCCTAGCCTCTTCACTATCAGTGGGTCTTATCTCTCGCACAATACAAGACGCAGGACTATGCTGGCAGTTCACAAGCTTTCCACCTCGGGGTATAAAAAAGAACCTTACGGACCCTAGCCTCTTCACTATCAGTGGGTCTTATCTCTCGCACAATACAAGACGCAGGACTATGCTGGCAGTTCACAAGCTTTCCACCTCGGGGTATAAAAAAGAACCTTACGGACCCTAGCCTCTTCACTATCAGTGGGTCTTATCTCTCGCACAATACAAGACGCAGGACTATGCTGGCAGTTCACAAGCTTTCCACCTCGGGGTATAAAAAAGAACCTTACGGACCCTAGCCTCTTCACTATCAGTGGGTCTTATCTCTCGCACAATACAAGACGCAGGACTATGCTGGCAGTTCACAAGCTTTCCACCTCGGGGTATAAAAAAGAACCTTACGGACCCTAGCCTCTTCACTATCAGTGGGTCTTATCTCTCGCACAATACAAGACGCAGGACTATGCTGGCAGTTCACAAGCTTTCCACCTCGGGGTATAAAAAGAACCTTATTACCTATGCGTGATAATTTATCACGTCTTGTCCACTGATATTAACAATGCAAATTCAAAGCCTGCGTTTAAACATAGATTAAAAACATTTTCCTGAAAAGAATGCCATGTACGATTAAGGATCTCTTTTTGTAGCAACTTAGTACTTTTAATGATATAAATATGTTTTTTGTGCTGTCGTTTATTTTAACAAGCATTATTTTAATACAGCTTTTGTATGACGCGTTCATACCTTGTCAAATATGTTTTGAGCGAATGAATGCTTCGATTCTTTGAAACAACACATGTGTTGGGTGCTGTTTTGGTGTATAATTACGTTTTATACGTGATTTTCGCGATATTATGGGTTTCTGCGCCACAATGAAAATTTCAAACTCGTTTCTACTCTGCGGTTATAAGCGATTAGTTCAAAGTTTCAAGCCTGTCTCTTTGAAGATATCAGGATTCTTCGGAGATTGACATTTTTCAGCGATACAAATATCAACATTGAGAGATAAAAAGTATCTGGAATCCTTATAGAATTTAGTAAGTATTTCATAATATATATATATATATATATATATATATATATATATATATATTATTGTATTTCAATCGGTTTTCGGAATATAGAGGAGACGGAAAAATAATAATAATTTTTATTTTAAAAATAAATTTCTTATCTAAGTTTCTGTGAGAGTAACTTAATAATATGCCAGTTGTTACAAATCTACCTACTTCTGTGGACTGAGTCGAAGGGCTGTTTTTATATAATTTAAAATTAATATTCACGTTAGAGCCGGACTGGTTTAACGCCCACAATGCAGAGGCACGCGGCCGCACGCGATAGGCGACGCTCAGTCCTGTCTATGTCTGTGTCTGTTTAGCCAATCAATACAGACAATGTGTAGGCTCCAGGCGTCAAGTGCCCTTCATTGTTACCACGTGCTTTCTATGTGGCGATCGCGGGATCTGACGGGCCGTCATAACATGTGGTTTGGTGTCATTCGATTGTAATAATAGACTAATTTAAACCTTGGATTCGTGTTTGTCTTGGAATGTTATTGAATGGAGATAGGCAAGAACAAGAATTAATGTAATTCCTTTTTCAATACGAAGCAAGCTCAAAAATGAAGTTGGTGACTGGTGGATCCTGAACTTAGATAATTAATGCATTTACTTAGTTAAGACATGTATAGTTACTGACTTGTTTCAACACTCAAACACATACCGTAGACCTACTCAAATTATCAGAGAAATGTTCAAAGAAAATTGGTACTAGAGTACTATTACTACTAGATACATGAATGTTCCCTGATTAGAAAGTAAAGCGACTTTCAAATACAAAACTTTTAAGTTTTATACACACAAAGTAGCTATGGCGGGAAGGATTAATTTTCTGTAAATGTTGAGTTTAGCTCAAAGCCACTTTCCTCTTAGTCCATCGTCTGGGATCTGCCGCTATTACAGACTTGACTCCTAAAATCTGGAGTCATGTTCGTCTGAAGAGAGAATAAAATCAGAAGAAACTCAAAATGAACTTCGTTACATCGTTTCGACACCACAGGCACCTAGAACACAAGATATAGTGTAGTGTATGTGGAGGTATTCTCATTGTCTCAACAAATGCACAATTATGCAGATCCCATACGCTGGATTAAGAGAAAGGTGAGTTTGTGCTAAACTCAAAATGAACTTCGTTACATCGTTTCGACACCACAGGCACCTAGAACACAAGATATAGTGTAGTGTATGTGGAGGTATTCTCATTGTCTCAACAAATGCACAATTATGCAGATCCCATACGCTGGATTAAGAGAAATGTGAGTTTGTGCTAAACTCAAAATGAACCTCGTTACATCGTTTCGACACCACACAGGCACCTAGAACACAAGATATAGTGTAGTGTATGTGGAGGTATTCTCATTGTCTCAACAAATGCACAATTATGCAGATCCCATACGCTGGATTAAGAGAAAGGTGAGTTTGTGCTAAACTCAAAATGAACTTCGTTACATCGTTTCGACACCACAGGCACCTAGAACACAAGATATAGTGTAGTGTATGTGGAGGTATTCTCATTGTCTCAACAAATGCACAATTATGCAGATCCCATACGCTGGATTAAGAGAAAGGTGAGTTTGTGCTAAACTCAAAATGAACTTCGTTACATCGTTTCGACACCACAGGCACCTAGAACACAAGATATAGTGTAGTGTATGTGGAGGTATTCTCATTGTCTCAACAAATGCACAATTATGCAGATCCCATACGCTGGATTAAGAGAAAGGTGAGTTTGTGCTAAACTCAAAATGAACTTCGTTACATCTTTTCGACACCACAGGCACCTAGAACACAAGATATAGTGTAGTGTATGTGGAGGTATTCTCATTGTCTCAACAAATGCACAATTATGCAGATCCCATACGCTGGATTAAGAGAAAGGTGAGTTTGTGCTAAACTCAAAATGAACTTCGTTACATCGTTTCGACACCACAGGCACCTAGAACACAAGATATAGTGTAGTGTATGTGGAGGTATTCTCATTGTCTCAACAAATGCACAATTATGCAGATCCCATACGCTGGATTAAGAGAAAGGTGAGTTTGTGCTAAACTCAAAATGAACTTCGTTACATCGTTTCGACACCACAGGCACCTAGAACACAAGATATAGTGTAGTGTATGTGGAGGTATTCTCATTGTCTCAACAAATGCACAATTATGCAGATCCCATACGCTGGATTAAGAGAAAGGTGAGTTTGTGCTAAACTCAAAATGAACTTCGTTACATCTTTTCGACACCACAGGCACCTAGAACACAAGATATAGTGTAGTGTATGTGGAGGTATTCTCATTGTCTCAACAAATGCACAATTATGCAGATCCCATACGCTGGATTAAGAGAAAGGTGAGTTTGTGCTAAACTCAAAATGAAAATGTTACTTTTATAAAATAATCACATTAACTCATGTCAAATACAACTCTATTGCGTATATTGTTGGGCAGTGTTGAGAGTACACGCCAAGCCGATCAGTTTACTCGTACCTCTCAAGATGCTATTGTGTGTGGAAGATACAAATACAACTCTATTGCGTATATTGTTGGGCAGTGTTGAGAGTACACGCCAAGCCGATCAGTTTACTCGTACCTCTCAAGATGCTATTGTGTGTGGAAGATACAAATACAACTCTATTGCGTATATTGTTGGGCAGTGTTGAGAGTACACGTCAAGACGCTCAGAGTACCTCTCAAGATACCATTGTGTGTGGAAGATACAAATAAAAACTCTTACATGACTATATGCCTGAGTGATTACACCTCTGGCAATTATTGAATCTGTAAATATCCCTTAGCATGTGGTCGAATAAGAGAAGTTGCGTGAATAAGTCAAAATTCAGTCAAAATTATTCACGGCCTGCAAGACTCACACTATTCTCATTCAGGGCTGTGGCTCGGTGCTCTCATGAGAACCTTCTGCTAAATGCTCATTGACAATTGGCAGTTCACGATGATTTCATGGTTAGAATTCTGTGTCTTTTTGGAACGCATTTTTGATCATCTGTCTCAGCCTATCATTCATCTAATACTTCCTCATTGAATCAGTAGTCAGTAATTTTCAACAAGAGCACCTAAATTTTCATCATACATTGAACACAATTCTTTAAAATGGCTTGCAATTATTTTCTCTCAAACTTTTGAAATAGTGAGTATGATGGGCAAATATGTAAATAGGGTCATTGAACATGGTGGAATAAAAGGATTATAATATAATATAATATATATATATATATATATATATATATATATATATATATATATATATATATATATATATATATAAGTTACGTACGAATGCAAAGTTGCTGATGTCTAAAAGAGTCAGATACAACCGATTAAAGTCACTCCCGCTCTAATTTATTTACGCTTCCACTGTTGAGTTTATGTTGTTGCACTGACCAAGAAAATAAACACATGTGTGGGGTTTGGAATCCAACTAAAATTGAAAAGTGTTTATTTGCTCTCTGCGATGTTTTTGGTGCTTTAAATAATATTGAGTTTTAACCCGATCACGAAAATATGTGCATACGTAAGGACGAAAGACTACTTATTCACCTGCCGTTATAAGAAGAAGACTGTGCGACCTCTTTGCCTTACCTTTAACTACAGTAAGGGAGACAACCAGGTAACAAAACATTTACAGCTTTGTTCATGAAGGTGGGATTTACAAACACCGCTTAAATATTATGCTTAATGCATTAGATAGTTTATTCGTCCCTGATGCAATCTAAAATAAAAGTTAAATAGCATCACTGTGTTTGCTGTCTGTACAACCACTACTGATCAAGCACCTTATAATTATTCTACGTTTTCTAATAATATTTAATTGTATTCTATAACCTAAAATAAAAATTAGATAGTCAATATGCCTTTTCAGTCTGTATAATTATTCAATATTGTTACAAATTTAAAAGTAAAGAGATGGTTCTGCCACTTTAAGAAACTTCGCTTGAAAGTGTCATCAACTTTTTAGGATCAATTAAATTTGTATTACCTGTCGTAAATAATACAATTATTTTCCAGAACTATAAAATATTATGAGAAACTTTACCAATGTCTTTCACCTTTTACACCTTTTTTGGACTTCTACATATATTTCAAAACAGAACTTATACCATCGGTGCAGCCGTAATCAAGTTTTAGTGAGACTGTATTATATGTTAAAAGTCATCACACACACACACACACACACACACACACACGCACGCACGCACGCACGCACGCACGCACGCACGCACGCACGCACGCACGCACGCACGCACGCACGCACGCACGCACGCACGCACGCACGCACGCACGCACGCACGCACGCACGCACGCACGCACGCACGCACGCACGCGCGCACGCACACGCACACGCACACGCACACACGCACACACGCACACACGCACACACGCACACACACGCACACACACGCACGCACGCACGCACGCACACACACACACACACACACACACACACACACACACACACACACACACACACACACGCACACACAGGGTGTGTGGCTGGCAGCTGAGAAGTGCAGACGTGCTTGTTGTTTTCCTTGTCTTGAAACCTAACCTATAACTATTGCAATGAGTGATTGTACAGTATGTAATGATCCACTTCCTGAAGAGAAGAATGAATGTGCTTTATGTTCAATATGTAAGAATTATTTTCACTTTGAGTGTATTGATCTGAGTGAATCCACTTGGAATCGTATGGGACAGACCAGACGTGATTCCTGGATGTGTAAGTCTTGTACTGTCAAGGTTAAGATACCTAAAGATGTAATCAGTCAAATGCATAACGTGTTTCTGGCAAAGATGGAAATGACCATTAAAGAACAGTTTGCTTCTTACGAAAAGGTATTTAATACACACATTTCTGAATTTACTGAATCAATGAATTTTTTCTCTTCAAAAATTGATGAGTATGAGTTGAAAATCAATGATTTTGTTACCAAGGTCAAGTCTCTTGAGACATCACAAAATTAACTCAAGGCTGAAAACTCTTGTCTTAAAAAAGAACTCTCGTTGTGTAAAATGCAGTTAGAAAATCTCGAACAATACAACCGAAACAAAAATGTTCAAATTGATGGCGTTCCTGAACAATCTAATGAAAAAATGTGTGAGATCGTGCAGAAGCTTGCTGAGTCTGTTGGTGTTCCGATAGATTTTAGGAATGATGTGCAGTCAGTACACAGAATTCCAACAAAAAGGGACAGAGGTCCTAAGCCAATAGTTATACAATTTTCAAACAGACAAACCCGAGATGTGTTTTTAAAATCTAACAAGAAAATTAAAATTGAGTCAACTGCCATAGTTGGGGGAGTCCCTTCTACACGAGTGTATATAAATGAACATCTTACACCCTTCTTCAAAGATATTCTGTACCATGCCAAACTCAGGGAAATGGGCTACAAATTTGTGTGGGTGACCGAGGGAAAAAGTTTTCTTAGAAAGTCTGAGGAAGAACCAAAGATTCGTATTTCTTCCTTGGGGGACTTGAGACAGCTTTGGTTGACTGTTAACTAGACCACTTAATCTCTGAGAAACACCGTTTATCGTTTTTTTTTCCATGGATAACAGTACTTTAAACGACTTTCATATTTTTCATCTAAATATTCGAAGTGTAAGGAAGAACTTTAATGAACTCATCATATATTTGGTTGGTTTACCATATCAATACAAAATAATAGTGTTGACTGAGGTATGGATAAAGGGGGTGAGGAAGCAAATTACGAGCTGCCGGGCTACAACCTGATACTACAAGATCGTCCTGATAACCAGGCCGGCGGAATACTTATCTATGTGGATTGCGACCTTCACTACAGCCACCGCCTTATGTTGCTGCATACAGCTGAGATTATTAATGTTATATTTCAGGTCAACTACAATAATTCAGTGATGGATATTTCACTATATGGTGTTTATCGAAGTTGTAAATTTGTATTCAACAGTTTTAAAGATGATTTCGAAAATATTTTAAAGCTGTCTCATAATCCAACAATTATTGCAGGTGACATGAATATTTGTATATAAAAAAATAATGGTACTGGTAAAGACTACTTGAATATTTTGTCATCATATGGATTTACAAGCTGTATCAATACCCCAACTAGAATTCATAACATCTCTGTTTCTTGTCTTGATCACGTGTTTGTAAGGAATTCCAGAAATATAGAACTTAATTGTAATGTATTGGATTTATGTATAACGGATCACTTTGGCATAGAATTAAGATTGTCTGATGTACAACGTATTAATAACAATAGTAGCTGTTTTATTAAAGTGTTAGACCCTAAAATGCTGCGCAGGCAATTAATATTGGCTAACTGCGATAGGGTTTTTAGTGAAAATAATTTAAATGCATGTTTGACTGAATTTTATAGAATATTTAATGAATGTAGAGAAGTCTCCTCTTATCTAAAAAAATTAAATAGTAAAAATAAAAGAAGACGTGAGTGGGTCTCAGATAATCTTGTTTCCTTAATAAATCGAAAAAATTATCAATTTAAAACTTTCTCTAGAGACAGGAGCAATGCAGTGTTAGGAGCGGAATACAAACGTTTTTCAGTAATAGTATCTAAAAAGATAAGGCAAGTAAAAATTGAATATTTCTCAAGTATGATTGATAGAGCGAATGGTAACTCAAAAAATATTGGGATATTGTAAAAAAATTGTGAAAAATAAAAAGAACCTGTTGAACAAATTAATGATAAATGGAAATTTATTGGAGGTAAAGGGGAATGAACATAAGATTGCTGATATTTTTAATAATTATTTTACAAATATAGTGTCCACCTTAAGATCAAATGAATTTGGCTGTGACTTATTCTTAGAGGATCAAAATAATTATGACTGTATTTATTCTCAGTTTGAGTTAACAAGTTAAGAAGTATTTGATACTATTAAAAAAATGAAAAATAAACGTAGTTGCTGTATCGATGGTTTGAATATACTGACTATCAAGGAAACTATTGATGTATTTGGTTCCTTACTTTATAACATATATAGAAAATCAATTTCTCACGGTTTGGTTCCTGATGATTTCAAAGTAGCTTCTGTGACCCCTGTCTTTAAATGTTGTGATCCGTCCGAGAATCATCATACCGTCCTATCTCAGTCATTAATACCATAGTCAAGATATTTGAGACAATAGTTAAAAACAAGTTAATGGATTATTTTAACAGTAATTCATTATTTTCTCAACATCAATATGGGTTTCTTGCAGGGAAGGGGACAGACTTAGCCCTTGAAAAACATATCTCAAATATAACTTACTCTAAGGACCAACGTAAATTCACACTAGCAGTTTATCTTGATATTCAAAAGGTCTTTGATACCTTAGATATCAATATTTTAATTAATAAGCTTAGAAGTTACGGTATAGGCGGGACTGCTCTGGATTGGTTGACATAATTTTGTACCAAAAGAAAACGGTTAAGATTAACAACGTATACAGTGAAATTTTAGAGTTATTTCATGGAACAGCTCAGGGTGGTGTACTTGGTCCATTTTTCTTTGTGATATATATTAATGACATGTTAAAGTTACCTTTATACTCATCCATATTTTCATTTGTGGACGATACGGCATTAGTGTGCTCGGCATTTAATAAGGACTCACTAATTACTAGGGTAAGACAGGATCTAAAAATCGTATCTGAGTGGATGATCAACAATAAACTTTTAATCAATGTTTCTAAATCAAAGTGTCTTCTTTTTTTGGATCAAACTTGCAATCAAAACCTTTTGAGACACAGATTAAATTTGGTTTGTCACACGCATCAGTGTAAGTATTCATGTAGGTGCACAACTATAGAAACAGTAGAAAGTGTTAAGTACTTAGGCTTGTATGTTGATCATCATCTAAAATGGGATCAGCATATCAATTACCTTTAAAAAAAACTTAGGAAAATAAATTACTCTCTATTTCATCTCAATCAGCATATAAAATATAGACATATGAAACAACTTTATTTTTCTTGGTTTGAGAGTATACTAAGGTTTGGAATAATTCATTATGGAGGAACGTTTCGAACACTACTGCAGCCAATTATAATGGCACAGAGACATGCATTGCGTATTGTATATGGGATTAGAAGAATGGATAGAATGAGTTATATTTTCAAAGAAAAAAACATTAAACTTTAATCACTTGTATAACCTTTGTTCGTTAATGCATATCCGTAAATACATAAATCAATTTAAAATTAGAACTGCAAACAGACTAACCCGCAGTGCTCAATTTTTACAATAATTGGAAACACCTTTTTTTACTACAAGTACTTCTAAACGTCAATTGTGCTACCTGGGTCCAAGTTTTATTAATCGTTTCATTATGGATTGCGGCAATGAATTAATTTTTGAAAAAAGCCTAAGGTCAAAATGAAAGCAATATCTTTTTTCCCGGTCTAATTTATTTACGGTTCCACAATTGAACTATGCTGTTGCGCTGAATAAGAAAATGATCACATTTTTGTTGGTTTTGAAATCCAACTTAGATTAATATCTGGTGCTGAAGTGATTTTGACGTTTCCACTGATCACGAAATATGTACAAGGGCATATGCTTCTGGTATAAGGGGAAGAGTTTTATCCAGTTATTTTTCTTTAACTACAGTAAAAATTAACAGCGTTTAAATAGTATTGCCATTGCATTAGATGTTTATTAACCATTGGTGTAATCTAAATTCAAAATTATATAACTTCATCTTTGCAATCTTCATTACACTACTGATCAAGCTCAATAATTTAATATTTTCAAAATTTAAATGTAAAGAAATGTTTCTGCCTCTTTGATGAACTTCAGCTGAAAGTATTAACAGCTGTTAAGTATCACACTTTGTATTGCGTGTCGTAGCGCTGTCTGCTGGATCCAATGTAAAACATTCCAAAATCAACAACAACTTAGAAACAAAATATTGATGAAATAAACTATTTATATTGGACCAAATTGTAAATATAAACCATTCTCGAATTCACAACAAATTTCATTAAAATCGGTCCTGCCGTTTAGAAGTTCAGTGACATACACACACACGCGCGGGCGCGCGCGCGCGCGCGCACACACACACACACACACACACACACACACACACACACACACACACACACACACAGACTTATTAATGTTATAGTAATTTACCCAAAATTTGAAATAATATGATTTGGTTTGAAGTCACCTTCAATAGATGCCATTTTGGGCAGGGTAAATATAGAAACATTTTAATCCTGTCCCTTTTTGTTGCATCTTCCTTGATATAAGAAACGTCGAATTAGGGATTTAAATATAACAATTATTATTTATCTCCTCGAAACTTTAAAAAAGGGCATTTGTGGCTGCATAATTTACATGTATTTAATTGTTTTGTTCAATTCAACGGTGATTATATCCCAATTAATACTTTCAGCAGCACAATTTTTGAGACCTGAAAGAATGACATTTTATAGAATTCTGTACACATTTGGTTTTCCGAGAGTGAAGAAGTACGTTTACTGCTGCTGTTTCCAGCAATATCCAGAATACAATTTCTATATGCAGAAGAGACGGTATTGTTTTCCGCGCCGAGCCGCTGTTATGGACAGGCGAATGTACAGTTCTGTATGCATGGCTGTCTCCTTGTACCCACAACCCGGCCCTTCACTGCGCCATTGACCTATACGAGTATATATAATCATACCAGTGCATGTTTTTAGTCAAAAACATACTCCCCCTCTATATCTACATTTTATCCTATTTGATACTGTAATTGGTAGGTATAGCCTACTCTAACATTTATTGAAGCACCGAATTCCACTGAGTTGTAAAGGCCGATAGCCTTTCAATAAAAGTGCAAGTCTGGTTGTTTTTGGTTGTTTGTCTGGTTGTTTGTCTGGTTGTGCAAACAGAAACAATGAAATCGTAGAAGACAATTTTGATTCAAACACTTAAGAGCTGTTTTAAATGGTGAATATCTTGATTTTAGCCCATTAAGAACAATGTCAAGTTCTAAACACTTTAACGAGCTCGTTTTTAATCACATGATGATGGACGATATTGTCTCATTTAAGGATATAATTAATACGCATTTAAGAGTTTTCTATATTTTATGTAATTATTTAATACATAAATACAACTTGTTTTGCATTTCATCGATTAAATATTCAACAAGTGAACACTTCAGAAAAAAACCTCATAAGCATTTGGATGCCTATTCATCATAACTCGGAAATGAGACATCTCTCCCAATTCTTTGACATGTGAAGGCGTACATGTTTTTTAAGTTTAACTCTATTATTTTGTGGTAAAACTTAAGGTCGTTTCTGAACAGCCGTAACATATTGTTTTGTCTTTAATATTACGTAAATTTGAATTAAAACATTGTGACCCTTTATCAGTCAGTATGTTGATATAATCAGATACATTTTGGAGAAAACTACTTATTACCGTCAATGCCATGGCGGAACTTCCAAAAGATATTTTAAAGGTTCAGAATGCCCCGAGTATAAATTTACACCCGTATAGAAAGTTTTACACATATGGTAAAAAAGGTATTACAAAAATGTGTTAGTATGGTGTTTGTAGCCCGAACACCTCGGTCAAGTTTGTTATGAGCGGCGGTTGGGAAGAGGCTCAATTTTCAGAAATGGATGTACAAACTGCTTGCCTGGTACAAACTGTTGAAAGTATTGTTGAGGAACTGTTCAAGGTACTTGGGAGTAGTTGTAAGTTTCATAAAATATATCTCAGTTATGTGTCTGTAGTGGTATATAAAATAAATAGCGCTTCTTTTAACGCAAAATATTAAAAAAACTCATTATTTGTCGGTGGCGGAGGGTGAAATGGAGAAGTGGAGGTCAGAACTATGTCATGCCTACTTTAAAAGAACTTACGTTCCAACGTTTGTTATAATCACTTAACACCACGGCTGGGTTTTATACCGCAAACCGTTAAAGTTTGTAAATGAATAGCATGAGATGTGTACTTTTCTAAAAATGTCTTGTCCGCCTGGAGTAGTATATCGTTGGAACTTTGCTTGGATAAGTTAATTTTGGTTTTAAGGTGGTTCAGTTAGTTTCGTATGGAATTTATTTTTTAAGGAATTATGGCCAACGCCCTATAAGATAAATACTTCTGAAGTTAAAAAATGTTCTTTATTATGTTCTGCAAGGAATAGCACGCATTTTAAATAGAATTCAGGAGGCATCTTTTAATCAGGCCCAAATGAAAACTGTCTGAAGATAAGGATATGCACTTTTCACTGTATGCACATAAGCGAGTGGATGGAAGAGGTGACAAGTTTTTATTTATTAAAACATCAACATTTAAAAACATGTATTTTCTTACATTATATTTAACTAAACAATGTAATTTTCTTAAGTAAAAAATTTATAAAATCATTTCATTGTCTGAAACTAAAACTCATGTAATACTTTAACATTTTATATTTTATCTTCCACAGTTTTCATTTTGCCTGATTACAAACTTTTCTACATTTCCTTCTTAAAGGACTATAAATTTTGAATAAAAATACTATTTCCCTAACCCAATATCGATTGCACCACCTATTAACCACCTTAACACGTAACACGTCATTCAGGGATAAAAGGCGGAAGGAGAGAATGGTTAAATTGAAATTTGTCGAATTTATTTCCTCTGGTGTCGCAAGAGTAGATTAATATATACAGACATGTAATCAACAAGGCAAAGGAAGTCTAGTCAGCAACAGATTTAAATGTGATTGAATTTAATCAGACTGAACCTGATCTGAATTAGTAGAATATATATAGTCATAGTTTTTTGATTATATTTGAAATCTTAACTTTAAAAATATTATTTTTGAGCCAACGATCAGTAAAAAAATAAATTTGGTACTTGGTATTTATCGCCAAATTTTAAAATATTTTTATTTAAATGTAAATAATACGTAATTTTAAATGTAAAAGCCCAATTAAAATACTGTAGCGAGTAAAAGGACATTTGATGTGAATTTACTTTAGGAGGTAAAATTTCAAAAGTTAATTTTGACATGAAAGCCGCGATGCTTTAGGTTTGACCAGTAGCGTACTCGTATTGTTTTACTGCCATTGCTATATAAACACTCACGTATGAGTATAGAGTATACAACATTGTGTATACATCAGTAGCCGGTCAATCTACTGTGTGTATACAGAGATATTCAGTTTCTGCAGTATGGTGTACACTGCACATTGCTATATAAACACTCACGTATGAGTATAGAGTATACAACATTGTGTATACATCAGTAGCCGGTCAATCTACTGTGTGTATACAGAGATATTCAGTTTCTGCAGTATGGTGTACACTGCACATTGCTATATAAACACTCACGTATGAGTATAGAGTATACAACATTGTGTATACATCAGTAGCCGGTCAATCTACTGTGTGTATACAGGGATATTCAGTTTCTGCAGTATGGTTTACACTGCACATTGCTATATAAACACTCACGTATGAGTATAGAGTATACAACATTGTGTATACATCAGTAGCCGGTCAATCTACTGTGTGTATACAGAGATATTCAGTTTCTGCAGTATGGTGTACACTGCACATTGCTATATAAACACTCACGTATGAGTATAGAGTATACAACATTGTGTATACATCAGTAGCCGGTCAATCTACTGTGTGTATACAGGGATATTCAGTTTCTGCAGTATGGTGTACACTGCACATTGCTATATAAACACTCACGTATGAGTATAAAGTATACAACATTGTGTATACATCAGTAGCCGGTCAATCTACTGTGTGTATACAGGGATATTCAGTTTCTGCAGTATGGTATACACTGCACATTGCTATATAAACACTCACGTATGAGTATAGAGTATACAACATTGTGTATACATCAGTAGCCGGTCAATCTACTGTGTGTATACAGAGATATTCAGTTTCTGCAGTATGGTGTACACTGCACATTGCTATATAAACACTTACGTATGAGTATAGAGTATACAACATTGTGTATACATCAGTAGCCGGTCAATCTACTGTGTGTATACAGGGATATTCAGTTTCTGCAGTATGGTGTACACTGCACATTGCTATATAAACACTCACGTATGAGTATAGAGTATACAACATTGTGTATACATCAGTAGCCGGTCAATCTACTGTGTGTATACAGAGATATTCAGTTTCTGCAGTATGGTGTACACTGCACATTGCTATATAAACACTCACGTATGAGTATAGAGTATACAACATTGTGTATACATCAGTAGCCGGTCAATCTACTGTGTGTATACAGAGATATTCAGTTTCTGCAGTATGGTGTACACTGCACATTGCTATATAAACACTCACGTATGAGTATAGAGTATACAACATTGTGTATACATCAGTAGCCGGTCAATCTACTGTGTGTATACAGAGATATTCAGTTTCTGCAGTATGGTGTACACTGCACATTGCTATATAAACACTCACGTATGAGTATAGAGTATACAACATTGTGTATACATCAGTAGCCGGTCAATCTACTGTGTGTATACAGAGATATTCAGTTTCTGCAGTATGGTGTACACTGCACATTGCTATATAAACACTCACGTATGAGTATAGAGTATACAACATTGTGTATACATCAGTAGCCGGTCAATCTACTGTGTGTATACAGAGATATTCAGTTTCTGCAGTATGGTGTACACTGCACATTGCTATATAAACACTCACGTATGAGTATAGAGTATACAACATTGTGTATACATCAGTAGCCGGTCAATCTACTGTGTGTATACAGAGATATTCAGTTTCTGCAGTATGGTGTACACTGCACATTGCTATATAAACACTCACGTATGAGTATAGAGTATACAACATTGTGTATACATCAGTAGCCGGTCAATCTACTGTGTGTATACAGAGATATTCAGTTTCTGCAGTATGGTGTACACTGCACATTGCTATATAAACACTCACGTATGAGTATAGAGTATACAACATTGTGTATACATCAGTAGCCGGTCAATCTACTGTGTGTATACAGAGATATTCAGTTTCTGCAGTATTGTGTACACTGCACATTTTGCTATATAAACACTCACGTATGAGTATAGAGTATACAACATTGTGTATACATCAGTAGCCGGTCAATCTACTGTGTGTATACAGAGATATTCAGTTTCTGCAGTATTGTGTACACTGCACATTTGCTATATAAACACTCACGTATGAGTATAGAGTATACAGCATTGTGTATACATCAGTAGCCGGTCAATCTACTGTGTGTATACAGGGATATTCAGTTTCTGCAGTATGGTGTACACTGCACATTGCTATATAAACACTCACGTATGAGTATAGAGTATACAAAATTGTGTATACATCAGTAGCCGGTCAATCTACTGTGTGTATACAGAGATATTCAGTTTCTGCAGTATGGTGTACACTGCACATTGCTATATAAACACTCACGTATGAGTATAGAGTATACAACATTGTGTATACATCAGTAGCCGGTCAATCTACTGTGTGTATACAGAGATATTCAGTTTCTGCAGTATGGTTTACACTGCACATTGCTATATAAACACTCACGTATGAGTATAGAGTATACAACATTGTGTATACATCAGTAGCCGGTCAATCTACTGTGTGTATACAGAGATATTCAGTTTCTGCAGTATGGTGTACACTGCACATTGCTATATAAACACTCACGTATGAGTATAGAGTATACAACATTGTGTATACATCAGTAGCCGGTCAATCTACTGTGTGTATACAGAGATATTCAGTTTCTGCAGTATGGTGTACACTGCACATTGCTATATAAACACTCACGTATGAGTATAGAGTATACAACATTGTGTATACATCAGTAGCCGGTCAATCTACTGTGTGTATACAGGGATATTCAGTTTCTGCAGTATGGTGTACACTGCACATTGCTATATAAACACTCACGTATGAGTATAGAGTATACAACATTGTGTATACATCAGTAGCCGGTCAATCTACTGTGTGTATACAGAGATATTCAGTTTCTGCAGTATGGTTTACACTGCACATTGGTGTTTTGTAGTCACACTGGCAGTTTCATGTTTTAATACAAATATTTGTTTTTTATCAATGATATAGACAGATAGAGCGGTATTAGTAATTTGCTTAATGTCAGTAAAGTCACTAACTATGTCGTAGTTAGTATTTATAGATCTAGACTTGTATTTATGTATTAGGTTAGTTCTTTACCTGAAGAAGAGATCAGATTGCAGATCTCGAAACGTACTGTTACTGATTTCTTGTTTCACTGAACGATGGCAAATGTGCGGAAAATCCTGTTTCCTTCACAATCCTTCCATCACCAAAAAAACCCTTCAAACAAAGAAGTAACTAAGTCGGTTGGTCGAACATGCCGTGTTGGTAAACATGCACGAATTACTGGTTCAACCTTCACAAAATCATTTTACCCTTAAAATACACATTAGTTCCGATTCGCAAATTATTCAAGTTTCCGTCCATCAACCGGTTTATGATTTTGAAACACATGTTCTCAACTCGATATAGCTCAATTTGAAATATAAAGCGACGGTTTGTACACGCGGATTTAAGGCCGAGTCTATTACAATACGGATTTCATAGAACGTTTGATCTTTTTCGTTTTAGATTATTCTTGAGATTGAATCCGTAAAATTTATAGTCATTACGTACGTAAGTGGAACGGACGTTTTTCAGTTTACAGACCGAACACGGTAACCGATATAAAATAATAAAATATGGTTAGTCTGATATTTAGTTTTAGACGGTGTGATATTTTGGGATTTAAATGCGTTTTTCATGTGTATCAATATTTACAACCTTTACATGCGACTTCCATCTCCTTACAGTAAACGGTGTCCCACATTGTCGAACGTTTTACCCCATATTGGTCTTCAGTTACGATCTGGATTTTAAGGTTATGTTTTAGTTTTTAAGTACCTATGTATGACAGAACGAAATATTTGACCTTTAAACATTGTGTGCAGAACACCTATTTTATAATACCCAGGAACCTTATATTATGTTTTATCTGGTCGTACTCAGTCGAACTAATACCAAAAGTGTCACTCTAGGTTCTACTTTTCCCCGCATCAAGAACCACGTGACCACAAGTTATAGTTTATATCTGGCAAAGCCGGTTTTACTTTTGAAATTTAAGGATAAACTGTCATCTCGAATAACATTACTATTTCGGACAGTGATTGTGGCACAAATCTGAAGTAATGTGATAGACGATATCAGATTAGATGATAATAAAAAAGTACGTGTAAGTTTGTAATACACACTTCGAACTTACTGAAAATGAAATATTTGAACAATTCGTTTTAGACTTCGGAGTTTTTGAAAGTTTATAATTCATACAATAAACTTTAGAATTTTAGTAAATAGTCCAAAATTACCACCAGAGTTCCACAGGACAGAGAAGTCGTGTGAATCCCAAGACATAATTATTAGGGATACTAAGAGATATTAAGGATTCCTAATCTTAGATTGCAAGATAATGTGTTCCCTTACAAACCTAAACAAATTTTAGGGGACGTGTTTCTAGCAATCAGAAGTACTTAAAATGGGTTTAGCAATTTAACGTATGTGTAACTGCACAGTTTGATCATAATTACAGTCCAAGCAAAACGGTTTCTGGTTAGATTTCTTCTTAAACTCAGTGCCATATATTTCCTGCTAGTGTTAATGTGCATGAGTGCTCGCCGTGTGTAAAATGTGATTCGTCACTTGAATTGTAGCAAAGTATATTCAATAGTTTTTTATATAAAGCGCAGTAGACTTGTATTGGCGATTTGATTAACAGCGTGGGCTTTCCATAGTTCGAAAATTAGGTTCGTCATACAAATTGTATGTAATGAACTCCAATATCCTACTCAGTGTGGGAGGGTTTCCAGGAATTCCAATATATGTCATCCCTTTGTCCTATATTAAATACGGATCATGCAGATCGTATTGGCAATGAATTCATCATTACAAAGCGCTCGAATGATGTACCATTATTAAGCGATTCATGAAAGCACCTAGCTTTATTACCCTCTCTTTTAGCTTCTTGACGTATTCTACTCCATCTATTGTATTCTCAGTGTGAGTTGGAATGCACAAGATTCTTTTGTTTATTATCATTAAGGTTCAGTAGGTATCCGTAGGGTTTTTCCCTACAAATCTTTATACTTCGATAGTCCAAAAGTTTGCTGGATAAGTTGTAATTAAACAGAAAGAGGGACGCTACAGTAAAATGATTGCAATCATATTTACTTATATTAGAGTTCATTATTAAAAATCTGATTTTTTTATCTGACTTATATAAAGAACGTGAGATTTGGTTGTGAACATTTCGTACATTGGAAGCTTTGACATTAAGTTTGAGTATGAATGTCATATGTGAACTCGGAGTTGGATTGTGATCAGGAATATAAATTGATTCTTAACGAAGATATCTGAACTTGAATATTGTAAATATGAATAAGGATTATTGACGCAAATTTGGATTTTGAACGTGATTACGGAATTTACGTGATACCTTTATGACGTAGGAAATTTAGTAAATTGGCACTTAAGGAACTTACTGTATTTAGTAAATTGGCACTTAAGGAAGTTACTGTATTTAGTAAATTGGCACTTAAGGAACTTACTGTATTTAGGGGTTTATTTATATACCTGGTTATTCTCATTATTTCCGTTAAACGACACAGCTAAAATACATGGTACTTATGATGGTTAGAAATAAACTTCAGAAACACTTAAAGAATATTTTGCACTATTTCAATTCCTATACATGGCGATTGGTTACCTAACAAGTTTTGAAAGTTATCACAGATTAATATCAGTATAATGAAGCTGAAAGTAGTGTTTTATGGAAAAAAATTTAGTTATTTTTATTTAGGAACTTGTAGTTTTATAATAGAATAAATACTTATAAAGGTTTGAACAAAGAGTGTCAATACATACGTACAGTGGGCTTCACAATTATTTGTACACCTATGAATATTGTGTAAGATTGGGGTTGTCGGTCAGATATTCAATATGTAGTTGAAAGAAGAGTTGCCGAATGTTATTTGGAAACTAGTGGTGAATATTGTATAATGGGCTTCACAACTATTTGTACACCTGAGAGTATTGCGGAAGATTGGGGTTGACGGTCAGATATTCAATCTTTAGTTGAAGGAGCAGTGGCCGAGTCTTATTTGGAAACTAGTGGTGAATATTGTATAATGGGCTTCACAACTATTTGTACACCTGAGAATATTGCGGAAGATTGGGGGTTGACGGTCAGATATTCAATCTTTAGTTGAAGGAGCAGTTGCCGAGTATTATTTGGAAACTAGTGGTGAATATTGTACAGTGGCTTCACAACTATTTGTACACCTGGGAATATTGCGGAAGATTGGGATTGACGGTCAGATAGTCAATCTTTAGTTGAAGGAGCAGTGGCCGAGTCTTATTTGGAAACTAGTGGTGAATATTGTACAGTGGCTTCACAACTATTTGTACACCTCAGAGTATTGCGGAAGATTGGGATTGACGGTCAGATATTCAATCTTTAGTTGAAGGAGCAGTGGCCGAGTCTTATTTGGAAACTAGTGGTGAATATTGTACAGTGGCTTCACAACTATTTGTACACCTCAGAGTATTGCGGAAGATTGGGATTGACGGTCAGATAGTCAATCTTTAGTTGAAGGAGCAGTGGCCGAGTCTTATTTGGAAACTAGTGGTGAATATTGTACAGTGGCTTCACAACTATTTGTACACCTCAGAGTATTGCGGAAGATTGGGATTGACGGTCAGATAGTCAATCTTTAGTTGAAGGAGCAGTGGCCGAGTCTTATTTGGAAACTAGTGGTGTGAATATTGTACAGTGGCTTCACAACTATTTGTACACCTCAGAGTATTGCGGAAGATTGGGATTGACGGTCAGATAGTCAATCTTTAGTTGAAGGAGCAGTGGCCGAGTCTTATTTGGAAACTAGTGGTGAATATTGTACAGTGGCTTCACAACTATTTGTACACCTCAGAGTATTGCGGAAGATTGGGATTGACGGTCAGATATTCAATCTTTAGTTGAAGGAGCAGTGGCCGAGTCTTATTTGGAAACTAGTGGTGAATATTGTATAATGGGCTTCACAACTATTTGTACACCTGAGAATATTGCGGAAGATTGGGGTTGACGGTCAGATATTCAATCTTTAGTTGAAGGAGCAGTTGCCGAGTATTATTTGGAAACTAGTGGTGAATATTGTACAGTGGCTTCACAACTATTTGTACACCTGGGAATATTGCGGAAGATTGGGATTGACGGTCAGATAGTCAATCTTTAGTTGAAGGAGCAGTTGCCGAGTCTTATTTGGAAACTAGTGGTGAATATGGTATAGTGGGCTTCACAACTATTTGTACACCTGAGAATATTGCGGAAGATTCTGGTTGACGGTCAGATATTCAATTTTTAGTTGAAGGAGCAGTTGCCGAGTCTTATTTGGAAACTAGTGGTGAATATTCTACAGTCGGCTTCACAACTATTTGTACACCTGGGAATATTGCGGAAGATTGGGGTTGACGGTCAGATATTCGATTTTTAGTTGAAGGAGCAGTTGCCGAGTATTATTTGGAAACTAGTGGTGAATATTGTACAGTGGGCTTCACAACTATTTGTACACCTGGGAATATTGCGGAAGATTGGGATTGACGGTCAGATATTCAATCTTTAGTTGAAGGAGCAGTTGCCGAGTCTTATTTGGAAACTAGTGGTGAATATTGTATAATGGGCTTCACAACTATTTGTACACCTGAGAATATTGCGGAAGATTGGGGTTGACGGTCAGATATTCAATTTTTAGTTGAAGGAGCAGTTGCCGAGTCTTATTTGGAAACTAGTGGTGAATATTCTACAGTCGGCTTCACAACTATTTGTACACCTGGGAATATTGCGGAAGATTGGGGTTGACGGTCAGATATTCGATTTTTAGTTGAAGGAGCAGTTGCCGAGTCTTATTTGGAAACTAGTGGTGAATATTGTATAGTGGGCTCCACAACTCTTTGTACCCCTGGGAATATTACGGAAGATTGGGGTTGACGGTCAGATATTCAGTTTTTAGTTGAAGGAGCAGTTGCCGAGTCTTATTTGGAAACTAGTGGTGAATATGGTATAGTGGGCTTCACAACTATTTGTACCCCTGGGAATACTCCAGAATATCGGGGTTCTCGGTCAAATATTTAAAAAGTATTTATGTATTGAAGAAGTTTTGAATTAATCGTGGATGTATCTTCCTCGTAAGGAGTCATTTCACCTTGTGGTCTGCAGTTTGAGGTTACGATTTTGGTGAGTGTTTCTGGCAGGACATTGGCATACTAATTTGAAAACTTGTCTTAACGTTAAACAATTATTCGACTACCATAGTTGTCTATCAAACAATGACAATTGAACACCAAGCAAACAATGTTAGTCATATTACCATACATACGAGATCCAGTTATCCATCAGGGCTACTTGTATACGGTAAGACGTTCTTACTAAACTACAGGACCACCAAGCAAAATTATTGAATATAACCATTAATGCAAAAATATGCATTTTTATTACAAAGACTATGAATTGCAATGTATTTTGCGAATTATTATGAGGGTTATGGTGTATTATTGACCGTGCCGTCATATTAATACGCAAAGCAGACGGTGTAATAAAGACAGACCTATACATTTAAAACTATTGTAATATCCATAATAATATTGTTTTATACAAAATTAAAATAAACATGTCAACTTTATCAATAATTTTCATCTATACTATATATGAGAAGGATATAAATTGTCATTTCTATAACACTCGTACCTTTATAAATATAATATAAAATTTCCTTCTTCATAGAATTAGTCAGATAATTAATAAAATAAGCCGTTATTAATATATTTTGGGTTTTTAGTATACAATTCTGTGTGGCCAAGGCTTTGTAGAAGTAACGGATTTTGATATTGTCCTTAGGTGTATTAGTGTGTTGTATAAGATTTGTTGGCCTTTGGAAGAATTAGATTTGATCATAAAAACTGTCTTTGCCAAACGCAACCATCTCAGAAGTACCGTTACTGTAGAAGAATTACTTATAAAGCGTTTATTAGCAATACTCTAAATAATTTGTAGTTTTCATTTACTTAGTTTGTAAACCATTAGGTAAGATTAGTTACGACAAATTCATTACTTTTAACGTTTGCTTATAAGAATCGCAAAACATTGCTCTCCATATATAGTAAAAGTATAATATTATGTTAGTGCTGGACTTATTTAAAACAACTTATTTTAGTTTTAATGTCTTTCTTATTTCACCTACTAAATAAAATTACCCAAACATACAAGTTCCATTTCTAAGAGGTTTTCGATACAAAACGAACTTCAAATTGGTATTTGGATTAAACAAAAACGCCAATACTTCCATAATTAAAATAATGATTACAGAAACTAATTTTACAGTTACAATTCATGCATGAGTACACGGACAAACATGTGAAGTCTTCCTTCCTTTTTTTGCTCCCTCGCTTGGCCGTATTTGCCAATCATAGAAGCAGCAGCCAATCATCCTGTTACGATTTGAGGCACAATTTGGGCAAATAGTAGATTATCACTGATCTAATTCGGTTCATCTACTCATTCTTTTATACATGTTTGTTCCACATGCTGCTTTATCGAATCAGCACAAATTGGAACCCAGAGTGTGCAGAGTTTATGTGGTCATTACAGTCTTTAAATTGTAACCCTTATGTATCATTAATTATAGCAATGTTTGCAGATGCCAGTTTAAATTTACAAAAAAGAATCTTATAAATCCAAAACTCAAAATTTGAACAAGCGGTAAAAGGATCTTCAAGGTCTTCTAAAAACGGGATGTTTAGTCACCACACCAAGCAAATGTTTCCAGATGCCAGTTTAAATGTAAAAAAAGCATTTTGCAAATCCATTTCTTGTCATTCAAACAAGCGGTGAAAGGATCTTTAAGGTCCTTGTTTGAAGTTTAATTTTGACGATGGAAGTATTGTGAAGGAAACCGGATTTTTTCCGGACATTTGCCATCGTTCAGTGATACAAAAATTAATAATACTACGTTTCGTGATCTGCAATCTGATCTCTTCTTCAGGTAAATAACTAACCCATCACATAATTATAAACTAGGTTAAAACGAAACGTAGTGTTACTGTTTTTTTGTATCACTGAATGATGGCAAATGCCCCGAAAAATCATGTTTCCATCTTTAAGGTATTCTAAACATGGGTTTTTACGTCACCACACCAAACAAATGTTATTTTTAATATGTTCTTAAGAAATCAGCCAGTTTCAGTAAAAGAGGATCTATATATTTCTAAGAAAAAAACCGATTTTAAAATAAACAGGTATGCTCAGACATCAAGTACGGTTTTATTTTGTTATTTATTATGTTTCCTAATTTTTTAAATTCTGATTTTCCTATTATTTTACTTTGTTTATGATAAGTACTCTTTATCTTTTTCTATTTTTACGTAGGTGGTAAATATTATCAATGTAATTATTTGTATTTTTCGTTGTTAGTTTCAGTCTTTACCAAGAAGATTTTCCGAAATACAGATCTTTTTTTAATGAATGTAAAGTTAAATGAATGTGAACACGAGTGAAGTTATAATCCGATTAGTGATTTTACACATATTTCAATGTTTCTGATATCTGTAAAAACTTTAAAATTTTAAATACATTATGTAGCTTAGTTTTTAATGGAATGAAAGTTAGATTTTTAATTTGCGGAAAGGGTACGAAGAAGAGCAACATGAATTCTTTAACGTGCCATAGATACAAAATATTGTGTCTTAACATAGTATACTAATAAATGCTGCTTATTATTTAGATTACATGTATAAAAATTAATTATCAAAATTAATATTTACAGCATTTAATTAGCAAAATAAGGTAACGCAAATAAAGATAAAAAGTAGCAGATTTCATCTTAGTAGTAAAATAAGTAAACAATAAATGATTCTACTAAAATAATTATTTTTGTTTCACTAGAGATTTAATAGTAGACTAAAATTGCGTTATTGACTGGTATGTTGTTCCTGTTATTTGCTATTGCAGTCTCTCAGGTCCAGCCGGTTAACTCAATGTCAGGACAGAATCAAAGCGGACGAGCCCGGCTTGTGGTGTAACCTGTGTAGTACTATCGTGAATATACTCGACAGTAAACTCTCTCTAATAACATATTACTTGAATCATGTGTTTATACATTTTTATAATTAAACTTGTAGATCAATTTCATCTGAAGAGACGAATGCTACAAAGTCATTGGCTACATTACAAAATGTAGGTTTTGGTGTAAGTTTCTGTGCGCAGCTTTCTGTTTCATGTACAGATGGAAGGAATTTCACATTACAGCCACTGGGTTGCTAACAATAACTTATAACTCAGTAAAATAAGGCAAAATAAGGCTGCAACCTCGGAATGAAAGATAATAAGCTAAAAATTTGCATACGTCTTTATTTTGATGGTATAACACTTACCTGAAGTCTCATATAATCACGTGTACGCGACTTAAGATATTTAAGGTCAAAGGTGACGAAAATCAGTTTTTTGCAAAGATCTCGTTTCCCTTACGCTAAATGACTTTGAAGGTGGTTAGAGAAATTGTAGAACGGAAAATTCTCTTCAACTTTTGTCTGAAGTAAATTTTATGTACGTTCAACCCTTTTTGAGATACAGCGCAAAGAGTAGGGGACCGCTTACCTGTATATACGATAATGCGAGGTCTGCCAGTAGAATACAATTAATAAATGAGTTATATTGTTAATTATTAACTTACTATTATTATTATTATTTAATACTATTATTATTGTTATTGTTATTATTATTAAATTTGTATTATTATTTATTATTTAATATACCATATTTATAGATATTAATTATAAATTATATATCCTCTAAATAATACTTTAGAGAATATTTTCTTACACTCATTCGACTGAGTGTAAGAAAATATAGACGGAGTATAACTTTATAGAACTTCTGTTTTATTATACTGTACAAAAATATCAGCATATCAGCTAGTTTTTATTCATGAAGTAAATATTAATCGTTATCCCATAACAGGGTTCTGAATGGTCAGCTGGTTCACAATATAAGTGTTGTCAGTTTGCTAACCTCAAACTTTGTTATTGTTCCAGTACAAGTACACAACAGTATTTTTAATATGTTACCTTAACAGTTTGACAAAGTTGAGTTTTTTTGTAGCAGAACGTGTAAGTTTCAATTTTATTTTCAGTTTTATACATGTTGTTCACCACACTGATCAAAAGGTGTATCGGCGCTTATTCTTATTTCCGAACTCGGCTGTGACTCGCTTGTAAAATACGATTGCGCATCGAGAAAAACGCAATTCTATTTTATGCTGCCTACAAAGCCACACATGGTACACTGAATATATTTGTATTATTACACGTCATTTGGTAAAAAATGTTATGAGTAATTTAGTATTAGTTAATATATAGTAATTATATACTATAAGGTTTTTTAACAACTAAATTGCAGGTCCATAACAGCAATTGGTTGAGCAGGTATTAATTGTACTTTTTTTTAAAGTATGTTTATTGCAGTAATATAAATTGTTGGCATTCCTGTTCCTGGTGATGCGACGTGAATGAAATTTGTATGTAATATCGGTAAATAGTTTCATTAATTTTAAACTTTATATCAATATTTGTATACAACTGGTTATTTCCTCCTTCCCAATACACTTTTGTAGATATCAGTTAATAATTGGATATTTTTACATTGAAATAAAATATAAAACTTTAATGTATTTTTTATATTAAATTTGAACTAAGATGAACAGTTATCCAGGATGTGGTAAGTTTATGACAAGAAGAGTACGGCATTTGTTAATATAAATTTAGGTCAAGGATTTGGAAATATGGCGTATTTAGAATCATTTTAATGCAATTTATAATCGTTTAAATTCCACTTCATCAAGAATAATTGTTGTGTGACAGGCGTACAAAACGACACCGTCAACACATCAAGTAATACATCTAGAAAGATAACCCTGTACATGTTAAATCTACAGATTAAATGTTAAAATATGAAACTGAACAGGTAATTGTTAAGTCATCGAACCCTTCATATTTTAAGCGGTATTTCCAGAATAACTGCTGGACTGTTTAACGAAGGACAATCTCCCTCTCTCGCCCCGCCTCGCCACAATCTCTTCTCCCATCCACTTCCGCCTCCTCTATTGCGGCTGGCGGCTTTAATGTGCTGGATTTATGTCTTTAATCTTATTGGTTTTAATTATTCCAACGTATTTCACCTCATATTCGTCTGTTATATGAAATAATGTGGAATGATGTCTCTTTAGTAATTGTAATCCGTGAATTTACAATGATCATCAATTTACGATAATCGCCTTAGGGCTTTGTAGATGTTACCTTAATATTAAAAATAACCACCGTAGATGTAACAAAGGTGGTATGCAACGCCTGGTATAGGACACTAATGTTAGATCGTGTGGGTAGGATTTGATCAGTTCGAAATTGTGTGAGTAACCTCAGAGTTTTCATAAATAAGTGAACCAATTTTTCTAAAATAGTTTTCTTAAACGCAACAGACGCCTCACGGTTGCAGTGATAACCAGTAATCACCGAGTATTAAGGTGCATGTGTTAAAGACGTTTAGTATAGCTTAACAGATGTTTCCCACGTTGAACACAACAGATGCCTCGCGGTGAAAGTAATTATGGTCCTCTCCGGGAGTCAGCGAGTATTAAGGTGCACGTGTTAAAGGCGTTTAGTATAGCTGAACAGATGTTTCCCACGTTGAATACAACATACGCCTCACGGTGGAAGTAATTATGGTCCTCTCCGGGAGTCAGCGAGTATTAAGATGCACGTGTTAAAGACGTTTAGTATAGCTTAAAAGATGTTTCCCACGTTGAACACAACAGACGCCTCACGGTTGAAGTACGAGGTAATTATGGTCCTCTCCGGGAGTCACCGAGTATTAAGATGCATGTGTTAAAGAAGTTTAGTATAGCTTAACAGATGTTTCCCACGTTGAACACAACAGACGCCTCACGGTGGAAGTAATTATCGTCCTCTCCGGGAGTCAGCGAGTATTAAGGTGCACGTGTTAAAGACGTTTAGTATAGCTTAACAGATGTTTCCCACGTTGAACACAACAGACGCCTCACGGTTAAAGTACGAGGTAATTATGGTCCTCCCCGGGAGTCACCGAGTATTAAGATGCATGTGTTAAAGAAGTTTAGTATAGCTTAACAGATGTTTCCCACGTTGAACACAACAGATGCCTCACGGTGAAAGTAATTATGGTCCTCTCCGGGAGTCAGCGAGTATTAAGATGCACGTGTTAAAGACGTTTTAGTATAGCTTAACAGATGTTTCCCACGTTGAACACAACAGATGCCTCACGGTGAAAGTAATTATGGTCCTCTCCGGGAGTCAGCGAGTATTAAGGTGCACGTGTTAAAGACGTTTAGTATAGCTTAACAGATGTTACCCACGTTGAACACAACAGACGCCTCATGGTGGAAGTAATTATGGTCCTCTCCGGGAGTCAGCGAGTATTAAGATGCACGTGTTAAAGACGTTTAGTATAGCTTAACAGATGTTTCCCACGTTGAACACAACAGATGCCTCACGGTTAAAGTACGAGGTAATTATGGTCCTCTCCGGGAGTCACCGAGTATTAAGATGCATGTGTTAAAGAAGTTTAGTATAGCTTAACAGATGTTTCCCACGTTGAACACAACAGATGCCTCACGGTGAAAGTAATTATGGTCCTCTCCGGGAGTCAGCGAGTATTAAGATGCACGTGTTAAAGACGTTTTAGTATAGCTTAACAGATGTTTCCCACGTTGAACACAACAGATGCCTCACGGTGAAAGTAATTATGGTCCTCTCCGGGAGTCAGCGAGTATTAAGGTGCACGTGTTAAAGACGTTTAGTATAGCTTAACAGATGTTTCCCACGTTGAACACAACAGACGCCTCATGGTGGAAGTAATTATGGTCCTCTCCGGGAGTCAGCGAGTATTAAGATGCACGTGTTAAAGACGTTTAGTATAGCTTAACAGATGTTTCCCACGTTGAACACAACAGATGCCTCACGGTGAAAGTAATTATGGTCCTCTCCGGGAGTCAGCGAGTATTAAGATGCACGTGTTAAAGACGTTTAGTATAGCTTAACAGATGTTTCCCACGTTGAACACAACAGATGCCTCACGGTGAAAGTAATTATGGTCCTCTCCGGGAGTCAGCGAGTATTAAGGTGCACGTGTTAAAGACGTTTAGTATAGCTTAACAGATGTTTCCCACGTTGAACACAACAGATGCCTCACGGTGAAAGTAATTATGGTCCTCTCCGGGAGTCAGCGAGTATTAAGGTGCACGTGTTAAAGACGTTTAGTATAGCTTAACAGATGTTTCCCACGTTGAACACAACAGACGCCTCACGGTTGAAGTACGAGGTAATTATGGTCCTCTCCGGGAGTCAGCGAGTATTAAAATGCATGTGTTAAAGAAGTTTAGTATAGCATGTTGAAATTGTCATACTATTGTATGTTTTTTTCTTCATTTATTCTGGATTTTCTCGTTGCCATAATGATTACCCATAAGAGCAAGGTCAAATGTTTTACTGCCGCTCAGCCAAATCCTACGGAGTGACATGAGTCATAATCGAACTCGGTATTACCTGTTAGAATTTGTCAGTCTCATCAAACTTTCAAGTCTATAGGTAAGTTTTTTGGAGATAGCGTTTGGTCGAACTTAAAAATAAATAGAAAGACAGACATAATTGAAAGGTTTCCAGCTCTTCGAGTAATGCTTCTTTAACACTCATACAAGTTAATTTTGATAGTATTTAGGGTCGTCAACATTCTGTGATCAGTAAAGTTTTAGATTATTTCATTGTTAATCTCAATACATTTTTCTTGTTTGTTTCAGGTAAGTGTTACACACACGGGATTCTTGTGAGTAATTTTTCTATGAAAACATTTACTAAACTATTAATTAATATAAGTAAAATTATCTTTTGGTCGTCCTCGCAATAACACCCGGCACTCTAGTACCGAATTTTCCTTTATTTTCATATACAAAAGTTAATTTTCAACAACTGTTTTTCATTTCACCAATAATTTTTCAATTAATATAAAATGTAGAATATTCAGAAATTTTGATGTCCTCAACACAGTTCTCCTTAAGTTTAATAATTTTTGAAAATAATTACAAAAATCTAAGCTGTTGTTTGCACGACTATTAAACGGAAACATTTTAAAATAATTACCGATTTACAAGGAATAACGCAATTTCTTTAAGTCATCAGATAAGATTTTAATTAGTGCTTAGGGAGGATGTGGCCTACGATCGGATAGTAGTGTGTTGAAATTTTATAATATACAAGTATTCGATAATTATCAGCACTAAATGCATTATTGATGGACCCAAATATCGTAAATTAAATGATCAAACTAATACCATGACAATTCCCTAGTCAGAAACAGTAAGCTCTCCGATTGCTGGGATCTTCTTTATCATATTTCAAGATTGGGCCTACGAAACTGACAGTCTTCGACCTGGCCTCCGCCTCCCTGGTATATTATGTGTTTCTAATTAATGCATTGGAATATTGGGCACTATTCACATAAAGTTATTGTATCACAAATATGTTAAGTGAGAAATAAATTCTCTCTTCGTCTACAGGTCTCTCAACTACTGGTCTGCAAATCTTTTAAAGGAGATATTCCACACGTTTAGCCTCAGTTATACTAAATGTTTTTAGAGAAAATCGTCTAAACCCGTTTCAAAATTTTAATGACGACCTCCAAGGGAATCATAAAAGTGTGTGCAAAATCTTGGTTTGGCAAAGTAAATTTAATTTTAAATTCAAATTTTGTATTACAAACCTATAATAATTCTGTCCGTGAGTTACAGATTGACTTGTCTGGTTCTCTATTGTGTGATTGGGGTGTGTAGTAAAAGGCAGCGTCTCATAGTAGCACCTGTGTAGTTCATTATTATGTGGTTGATAACCTGCAGTTAAAGAAGGATCGGCCTGTGTTGTTTCTGTGGTGTCGCTGGAAATCTGTGGTATATTTTGCGAGATTCACGACCGCCGTAGATCGTCGATCGCATTTGTGAATTACAAAAATTGTGTAACTAACTTGCAGTATTCCTGTAGTAGTGATGTACATGCATGCGTGATTCCATCTCTTAAGTGACCGTAAGTTAGTAAATTTGGTGGTAAGGTCTTCACTCCATTCAAAGTACATAAGTAGTCTTTGTTTACAAAATAAAATATTTGATTACTTGTAAGTTATCTCCGATTTAATTTTTAGCTGTAGTTTGTTAAATTCCGAAGGTCGTAAAATCTTTCAAATATCACATATATATTGAACAGTATTTACAGTTTACAGGTATAGTATAGAGTTTTAAACATATAATGGTCCTGTGACTGAAGTAACTGATATTACATATATATTGAACAATATTTACAGTTTACAGGTATAGTATAGAGTTTTAAACATATAATGGTCCTGTGACTGAAGTAACTGATATTACGTATAGCAACCCTATTCAGAATATGTGAAGATTTTAAACGTAAATTAAACTCAATAACCGTACAGTGTACGTAACTGCAATTTCTTTATGCAGCGTGAATGAATTATTCTTATAATCTGTTTTCATAATGTACAGGAATGCTGAAACAGTGTTATTTTTTCTGTAAAAGGCCTGAAGGTAATTCTATGTGTTCTAGATTTTAATATTATTTCTCCAACGATTTTTGAGATAGTGTACCGACAGACGCACACCATGGGTACAAAACCCAGATTTCTTTAGAAAACTGAATAGATCGGAAAGTCTGGTATATTATAGTACATAAATGTGTCTGCCAGTATCTTCTGGAAAGTGAGTTCCCTCTTATACTTTTATGGAACAATATATGTTTTACTAGTTAACAGACTTAAAGTTAAGGCTTTGAAGGCAAAATAAAAAAAATCGCATCACAGTGTTTGAGTTATGTAAACTAATGCGAGAAGAACCCCTTTTACAGAGGGTGAGACCTGCCGAGTCATCAATGTTGTACGGTGAGACGCAGCCGGTTGAAAAGTCTCGTCAATGTTTTAATTTCTCCTCGAGGCAATTCGTAACGTAAATAATTTATGATCTCGTGAACAAGCTGTTCCTCCCTTTCAATAGGATATCAGAGTACCGTGTGTACAAGAGTTCCGTATAAAACAGAGTACTGTTTACAACAGAGTACCGTGTACAGCAGAATGTCTCGTACAACAGATTATGGAGTACAACAGAGAACCTTGCACAGAGGGTATTTATCTACTCCAGAGGTGCACGTACTCGTACACAATTGTCTAGGTGAATGCTTCTATGTATTGTTTGGATAGGTTTTCTAAAAGTTGTAAATATGTGTAGATTGACTGTTCACTGATTGATATTTTCTGTCCGGGGATTTGAGATATCTCGCGAGTTAAAAGACTTCTTCGTACAGAGAAATCTGAATGGTTGTGCGAAAACCCGTTTTGAATCACCACATTAAAAAAAGACTCGTGTATCTTTTAGTTATAATATACAATAACGAGAATAGTTACTTAGAGTGACATATTATAATGTTCTGCAAATATTAAAGTAGAAAATTATATTTAAACTAGCTGTTTCCCGCGGCTTCGCACGCTTTTAGTAAACTTTAAACTTTGCCTGTATATGAGCACTTCTGGTTCTAGTGAATTATATTTCCAATGCCGAAGTAGAGTGTGTCTTGTTGCCACGACCAAGGTAATCTGTCAAAAGTGTATGTTTATAGCCATTTTACACGTACATGTACTTTATTATAAAGTGGTCCAAACCTCAAGTTCAACCAGAAGTTAATTTTAAAGACAAATATACATAATGACTTAGCGCCTGCAAATAGTGTTTGGCTATTTAATATACGTAACTGTCTCGTATTCTCAGTTTATAATGTGCAGGCGCTTTGAAAACTTGTATCTATTGCAGTACCTCCCGGTGGCGAGGTACATCAATGGACATAGCATATAAACCTTATACGTGGAAAAATACACGTACATACAAATTTTCATAATGATCGGACAAATAGTTCACGATTGCATAAAGATCAAACACACAAACACTCATTTATATAAATAAATAAATAAATATATATATATATATTTATATATATATATATCTATATATATATATATAGATTGCATAAATAACTTACTTATTAGACTAATATAGTATATTATTATAGACTAATTCTTGACTAGGTAATGTTATTTAAATTAATTGTATATTGTTTAGTATAGCACTTTTTAAGATAGATTTTTTACATTGAAACCAAAATTCTGTAATAGTTTAAATATTTACAATTAAAATTGTTCATATTTTGAGACACAAACTGTAAGTCTGTCATTCTCAAGGTGTTATAAATATCAATATTGTAATATATCATATATTACGTCTAAGGCAATCTATGATCTATGATTTACAGTAAAATTCCCGTTTATATTAAATTATTGAAGGTTATGAAAATTATTATCCTATACCCAACATTAGTATAAAGCTGAAGGGTACAACAGTTTTGGCTGATATTGCCTTTATTACAGACCGGCTTCACATTACTGTCGGGTAATATCAACATCTGACGTTTCTATATTTGACGTATCTACACTATACATCACAGGACTCATAAAACGTCATATACTACACTCTACATTAGTACAGAGCTGATAGGCAGACACAGTATTGGCTGATATTGCCTTTATTACAGACCGGCTTCACATTACTGTCGGGTAATATCGACATCTGACGTTTCTATATTTGACGTATCCACACTATACATCACAGGACTCATAAAACATCATATACCACACTCTACATTAGTACAGAGCTGATAGGCAGACACAGTATTGGCTGATATTGCCTTTATTACAGACCGGCTTCACATTACTGTCGGGTAATATCGACATCTGACGTTTCTATATTTGACGTATCCACACTATACATCACAGGACTCATAAAACATCATATACTACACTCTACATTAGTACAGAGCTGATAGGCAGACACAGTATTGGCTGATATTGCCTTTATTACAGACCGGCTTCACATTACTGTCGGGTTATATCGACATCTGACGTTTCTATATTTGACGTATCCACACTATACATCACAGGACTCATAAAACATCATATACTACACTCTACATTAGTACAGAGCTGATAGGCAGACACAGTATTGGCTGATATTGCCTTTATTACAGACCGGCTTCACATTACTGTCGGGTAATATCGACATCTGACGTTTCTATATTTGACGTATCCACACTATACATCACAGGACTCATAAAACATCATATACTACACTCTACATTAGTACAGAGCTGATAGGCAGACACAGTATTGGCTGATATTGCCTTTATTACAGACCGGCTTCACATTACTGTCGGGTTATATCGACATCTGACGTTTCTATATTTGACGTATCCACACTATACATCACAGGACCCATAAAACATCATATACTACACTCTACATTAGTACAGAGCTGATAGGCAGACACAGTATTGGCTGATATTGCCTTTATTACAGACCGGCTTCACATTACTGTCGGGTAATATCGACATCTGACGTTTCTATATTTGACGTATCCACACTATACATCACAGGACTCATAAAACATCATATACTACACTCTACATTAGTACAGAGCTGATAGGCAGACACAGTATTGGCTGATATTGCCTTTATTACAGACCGGCTTCACATTACTGTCGGGTTATATCGACATCTGACGTTTCTATATTTGACGTATCCACACTATACATCACAGGACTCATAAAACATCATATACTACACTCTACATTAGTACAGAGCTGATAGGCAGACACAGTATTGGCTGATATTGCCTTTATTACAGACCGGCTTCACATTACTGTCGGGTTATATCGACATCTGACGTTTCTATATTTGACGTATCCACACTATACATCACAGGACTCATAAAACATCATATACTACACTCTACATTAGTACAGAGCTGATAGGCAGACACAGTATTGGCTGATATTGCCTTTATTACAGACCGGCTTCACATTACTGTCGGGTAATATCGACATCTGACGTTTCTATATTTGACGTATCCACACTATACATCACAGGACTCATAAAACATCATATACTACACTCTACATTAGTACAGAGCTGATAGGCAGACACAGTATTGGCTGATATTGCCTTTATTACAGACCGGCTTCACATTACTGTCGGGTAATATCGACATCTGACGTTTCTATATTTGACGTATCCACACTATACATCACAGGACTCATAAAACATCATATACTACACTCTACATTAGTACAGAGCTGATAGGCAGACACAGTATTGGCTGATATTGCCTTTATTACAGACCGGCTTCACATTACTGTCGGGTAATATCGACATCTGACGTTTCTATATTTGACGTATCCACACTATACATCACAGGACTCATAAAACATCATATACTACACTCTACATTAGTACAGAGCTGATAGGCAGACACAGTATTGGCTGATATTGCCTTTATTACAGACCGGCTTCACATTACTGTCGGGTAATATCGACATCTGACGTTTCTATATTTGACGTATCCACATTATACATCACAGGACTCATAAAACATCATATACTACACTCTACATTAGTACAGAGCTGATAGGCAGACACAGTATTGGCTGATATTGCCTTTATTACAGACCGGCTTCACATTACTGTCGGGTAATATCGACATCTGACGTTTCTATATTTGACGTATCCACACTATACATCACAGGACTCATAAAACATCATATACCACACTCTACATTAGTACAGAGCTGATAGGGAGACACAGTATTGGCTGATATTGCCTTTATTACAGACCGGCTTCAAATATCTGCCGTGTAATAGTAAACAATAGTATAGTGTTGATAGCTACATTAGTGTTAGGATGGGGACCCTCCTATGTGTCGTTTTAACAGGATATACCTTTTGTCGTTCTGAAACACATACACAAGTATGCCTGTTTTGTGTTTACACAATGGTTGTTTCATTTATACATACAGTACTTGTGGAAGTACAGACAACGGTCAATTCTAACGAAATAAGCTGACAATTAGTTGAAGTTTTGTAATAATTATAATTTTAGCCCGGAATAGTAAATAACGCATTGCGATCCAGTTAATTTTAGTGTAAGGTTAATTATTTAAGCTTTATATAAAACAATTTTGTATATTTATGTAATAACCAAACTATGTTATTATATTTGTAAATTGACTATAGGCCTATAACTCCATATTAAGCTGTGCCGTTTACGAAATAAAAGGTGGCGGACTTTTCGATGATGTAAGGATTCGGCCACTCTATGAGTTTCTTTATGTGTTGTTCGAACAGGATAGAGTTAAATCAAGTAAATAAATCCGAAGTTAAGGGCAATAATTAATATCCTTTGTTTTAGCAACTATTTTAGCAAATAGGAGTTTATAGTGTTAAAGTGTTTTAAAATGGTTTTGACATATAATATACAGAGGATTATGCTCATTTGGAAAATTAAAAAACCTTTACCAAATAATATTTTCCCCGAAAAAACTTTTCAATGGATTAAACATCATTATTAAAATGCCATCGCTGTGATCGCTATGCCAGCTTGCCTACCTTTCGCAACGTTTATGCTAAAACTTTGACTCAAAATACTGAATTAGGCGTACAGAATCCTGTGAGTTTGGAATTTCAATCAATACCACTTCAATCGTCTTGTGATCCATCAATCGGCAATCAATCAAGTAAGAGGCTTGGCGCGCGCTGCGCGGTCGGTTGGGCCGAGCTTTAATTGAACGCCTGGCTAATCGATTGGTTACTGCCTACAATCATCATTTACTTCCAATAAAGGAATATGAATATGCAAACATTCGGAGTGAACGCGTTTTAACCCTATTGGCGGCGCGTTAGCCAATCTTCATCTTCCGTCTGTCTATCCGCATGAGCGATGTACAGCATCTAAAACGAACCAATCTATAGACTTGAAATTTTGCATGAAGTTACATTTGTATATATGCAATACTGAGTTGGTTGATGGTACCATGGGATCATTATATGTGGGTTAAACTGGTACCATAGGATTTGGTTGACCGTTTGCGGATATTTTTACATTGGTCTTGTGATAAACCATCGTGGCAACGAGAAAATAGCAGAATAAACATACATGTAAAGAGATTTATGTGAAACATATTGTGATATAGTAACACATGCAAGTATCGATGGGTCGGTTAGATTTTTACATTGGTCTTGCGATAAACCATCGTGGCAACGAGAAAATAGCAGAATAAAACATACATGTAAAGACATTTATGTGAAACATATTGTGATATAGTAACCACATGCAAGTATCGATGGGTCGGTTAGATTTTTACATTGGTCTTGTGATAAACCATCGTGGCAACGAGAAAATAGCAGAATAAACATACATGTAAAGAGATTTATGTGAAACATATTGTGATATAGTAACACATGCAAGTATCGATGGGTCGGTTAGATTTTTACATTGGTCTTGTGATAAACCATCGTGGCAACGAGAAAATAGCAGAATAAACATACATGTAAAGAGATTTATGTGAAACATATTGTGATATAGTAACACATGCAAGTATCGATGGGTCGGTTAGATTTTTACATTGGTCTTGTGATAAACCATCGTGGCAACGAGAAAATAGCAGAATAAACATACATGTAAAGAGATTTATGTGAAACATATTGTGATATAGTAACACATGCAAGTATCGATGGGTCGGTTAGATTTTTACATTGGTCTTGTGATAAACCATCGTGGCAACGAGAAAATAGCAGAATAAACATACATGTAAAGAGATTTATGTGAAACATATTGTGATATAGTAACACATGCAAGTATCGATGGGTCGGTTAGATTTTTACATTGGTCTTGTGATAAACCATCGTGGCAACGAGAAAATAGCAGAATAAACATACATGTAAAGAGATTTATGTGAAACATATTGTGATATAGAACACATGCAAGTATCGATGGGTCGGTTAGATTTTTACATTGGTCTTGTGATAAACCATCGTGGCAACGAGAAAATAGCAGAATAAACATACATGTAAAAGAGATTTATGTGAAACATATTGTGATATAGAAACACATGCAAGTATCGATGGGTCGGTTAGATTTTTACATTGGTCTTGTGATAAACCATCGTGGCAACGAGAAAATAGCAGAATAAACATACATGTAAAGAGATTTATGTGAAACATATTGTGATATAGTAACACATGCAAGTATCGATGGGTCGGTTAGATTTTTACATTGGTCTTGTGATAAACCATCGTGGCAACGAGAAAATAGCAGAATAAACATACATGTAAAGAGATTTATGTGAAACATATTGTGATATAGTAACACATGCAAGTATCGATGGGTCGGTTAGATTTTTACATTGGTCTTGTGATAAACCATCGTGGCAACGAGAAAATAGCAGAATAAACATACATGTAAAGAGATTTATGTGAAACATATTGTGATATAGTAACACATGCAAGTATCGATGGGTCGGTTAGATTTTCTTATGTTTTGTCGTGTATTTTAATACTCGATACTGTAAATAAACCGAGTCCATTCATATGAGATTTTACAATGACATAATCTTTTGATGATTTCTTGTATTTTTATTCATTGAAGAAAAAAGTATTTACATTGGAAACTCGTTGTTAAAGGTCGGTGACAATATTTGGTTACAGCACACCCAAGGGTTTTGGCACCCTCACTATTTTATCAGAACTTTTATTATATTAACACTGCTATGAAATACAACCTAATGAACAAAAATCTCAATGTATCACGTGGCAACATATCTAACAAAAATCTCAATGTATCACGTGGCAACATATCTAACAAAAATCTCAATGTATCACGTGGCAACGTATCTAACCAAAATTTCAATGTATCACGTGGCAACATATCTAACAAAAATCTCAATGTATCACGTGGCAACATATCTAACAAAAATCTCAATGTATCACGTGGCAACATATCTAAAAAAATCTCAATGTATCACGTGGCAACATATCTAACAAAAATCTCAATGTATCACGTGGCAACATATCTAACAAAAATCTCAATGTATCACGTGGCAACATATCTAACAAAAATCTCAATGTATCACGTGGCAACATATCTAACAAAAATCTCAATGTATCACGTGGCAACATATCTAACAAAAATCTCAATGTATCACGTGGCAACATATCTAACAAAAATCTCAATGTATCACGTGGCAACATATCTAACAAAAATCTCAATGTATCACGTGGCAACATATCTAACAAAAATCTCAATGTATCACGTGGCAACATATCTAACAAAAATCTCAATGTATCACGAGGCAACATATCTAACAAAAAAGGAAAGATTTCATATGTAGACTTTAACTTTGACATGAAACTTATTTTTTTACATAGACAAGAATGAGTTCTCAGTAGCTTCTTTTGACATTTGTTTTTTACCGTCTAATTGGTTGAATTCTCTGGAAGTTTTCCCACAAATGTAACAATGACTCGTAGTTGTTGTTTGAGTAGCTGTCTTGCAACGTTTCCGTCTACCATTGTCATAATGAACTGGTAGTTGAAAAAAAACTTTTTTCCATCAATTTCAACCTTAGTCGCGATTAGAGAATCAATGGAACTTTGTACGTGATTGATTCCTTCTTTAGTAATATCGTTTGTCTCTTTAACGAACCGAAATCGGACTGGACGACAAAATCGAGGAGATTTAGGTGTTGGATTTTCCCATAAGCCCTTTTCATTGTTCTTGCCACAAACTAATCGCACAGGGGTACAAAGCAGCTGGAAAATGTTTGTATCCGAGTCAGCTTCATAATCAAGTTTGTGCTTGTATTGTGCTTGCTGTGATCCGCCACAACCCCATTTACATATCACCTTCAATGTGTTTCGCTCCTACCCTTATATTGTTGATAAGACCTCTTCCAAGAATACTGATCAGCGCCTAACGGTAATATCAACTTACTAATGGCTGCAGTTGGGGGTCAGCGCTCGTACCGGTTACCGTGCGTGTTTCTGGGGGAGGATAACACTCTAACTATAACACAGAAAGAAATTCGTGCTCGTTTTCCTTATTATTTCGTACTGTCTCCGTGTTAAGTTAACACCTGTAAACATTTTCAACGCTTCCATGGAGGTTAGACGCGAGAAATGTGCACATTAGAAGTACCATAAGCTATGTGAAGTGTGGCACCCTCTTTTACATTAAAGCGAAGCTCTTCTGGTTTTCTTTTTTTGCTTCTTTCGCTGGATTTACCAAACGATTTACGAGGACGACTTGGTGTCGTGATAGGAACTTCAAAATGTACCATCTAGCCAAAGAATATTGTTTAAAAAAAATACCTTTTTTGTGTACTTTAATCCATCTTTGCTAAATTTAAGATTTGAAATGTGCAATTTTTTTTAAAATATTTACTAAACTGGTCAGTATGGTCATTGCGGGAGCAAAGATAATTTTTTTTTTAACTTTTGTTTAAAGTTACCTTTTTTTGTTTTTCATAATGTGAAACAGGTATTTACGAGTAACTAACCTTACTCCTGCAGTACTTACAGTACTTGGCAAAAGTAAATATTGTTTTATATACATCAATAGTTTTTTCACAAATTTGTATTTTGATTATTCGATGTATTGTAAGTTAGCACATCCGCGGTATTCCGCGCTGATTTACTTAGGGTTGTTAAAGTAAGGCTTTAAAGCTTTCATATAAATTGCAAAAGTTGTCGGATCTATCTCGTTACCAAAACAAATATCTTTCAAATCGTAAACTTCTTTTAAAACATTTTCTTATTTTGAACTTAATGTTCCGATCATAAAAAGTATATTAAAAGTTAACGTATTCAATGAAATATATTAGATTTAATATGTCGCTTACCTGTAGTCGCCAAATCCATCGTTACTTTGCACCAGGTTAACAATGAACGCTTCGGTTTCATACACAAAATTAACTCTTCCATAAAATCTCTGAGAACAGACACATGCAAATGGTTCAATGATCAAGAAGTTCCGACTAGTTTTTTTTGTAATACGCAACGGTAGAAGGGTGTGGGTGGCGGCTTATTTATCTTTGAAATGTCCCCTGCCACAATCCATAGTCAATGTAATGGGGTATATTTTAACTTTATTATGATTGATGGCCGCGTAAATCATTCAAATGCTACAGCATGCACCGTTAAGGTTCCGAACTTGTTGAACAATTATTAATTTTACAATGGCGTTTTTATGCTGCGAGCAGTGATAGGAATTATTCTAATGTTTAGGGAACGGAGTGGCACAACGGAATCTGACTGGCCTATAGTATAGGAAATGTTAGTGTGGGAACAGTGTGCAGTTGTACCAACATGCAAGTGTTACTGTGTCTACTCCCGTACATTGCCACTCGTTCTGCCGAAAATGGTGTAATGCCGATTTCTTATTCTTGTAATTAAATGCATCAAGTAGTAAAAGAGCAGTTAGTGGACTATTCACTGCTTTTTGACATATACAATTTATCGATGTAACTTATTACTGAATAGCTGGGAATTCAATACATTAAACGCATTACTACGTCGAGAGACGAAGTGATAATCCGGTTAAATGTAAATACTTGAGCCAATAACTGTCGAGTTTATACAGGTTTATACATAGTGGATACATTAGTCGTATTAACTCCAGCGAGATAGATAGACCTATCACAGTGGGCTGAGTGAGACGAACAGTTTGTGGTTGGTACCAAACCTTACCGGTTATCCACAGTGCAAATAAATACAATTAACTTGGATTCAGTTGACCATCACATTTCCCCTAGCCTCGTCTGTACAAGAGAGCACTGGGACAGAGCTCAATACTGAGCAGCAGGTGTATTTCAAGCGTCTGTCTTGTTTTGATAAGGTTAGGTCTAACTTAGTTATAAAGAATCAATATAGACGCTACGTTCACTATCCATGTGGCGTGTAACACTATCCATATAATGAACTTTTAGAACTGAAGGAACACACACACACACACACACACACACACACACACACACACACACACACACACAAACACACTAGGGACATTATAGTATAGGCAGGAACCTATACGACGGTGTCGACGTATTCTCAAATTTGCTAAAATCTTTGATAGTCATTACAATAAGTCACGGTTTCGCACCCCAACTCTTCCCATTTCGCCAGATCCGTAATCTCTTGTGTTCATATCATTGTATTAATTTCAAAAGATCAATAGAATTCAATCAATAGAATTCTTCCTCGAACCAAGTTAGGAAGCTATGTATACCAAGTTTAAAGTCTACGTGGACAGAAAACGACGTGGTTTAAGAAGCCCCTGATTTTTAACTCTCGAATACAGATGAAATACATACACATAAATATACATATACATATGAATATATATATATATATATATATATATATATATATATATATATATATGATATGGTTGTGTACCTCTGAATGTACAGACATTAACTTAAACCCTGGGATCTTAATATTCTATCCTCGTGTGTCTGGTGTTAATTCTACTTTTTTAAAGACTCCCTAATTTTATTAATGCTGATAGTAGAAAATTGATTCTCATGACCATTTTGAACAAGAATAATCTAGAATGATAAGTTGAGCCGAGAGTTTGTAATCAAAAAGGAGTAAGATATAACCGCTGTTCTATGCACCAATGAAATGTCAGATGTAACCAGGCACGATTCTGTCTAGCTGTTCACAATAAGATTAATGTGATCGTATCTCAAGTTTAGTATATTTCTCAACAGAATATTGCTGTCTGCAGAGCTTCTACTTAGACTAGTTTCATACTGTTCCTAATTGTATGTCTCGTTGCAACCTTCGTAGTTTTACTTCGTCATTCTTCCCAAGTAATTAATATTTGTATAGACTATAGAGCATTCATCGTCTATATCAACCTGTTGTTAGTAAACGTTTAACGTTCAGACAAAAATTTGAAGAGCAGCAATAAATTGATGTTTTTCCGTAAACACTCAAGAACGGTACTTTCTGTCTGATGTTCACCAAATTTTGCATATCTCGACCTATCATTGATTTTTTAACGTTTATACCTATAATAATTGTTGCAGAAGAGAAATATTTCGTTCGGGGTTTCTCGCACTTATTGTGTCATTCTAACATTAGATATATTTCTCGGTGATCCTAATAGAGGCCTTGGTAGATAGGTTAGTTCGTCAATATGTTTTTGTGAGACGCCTCAGGCATGTGTGCCTTGCCGAATCTAGCAATTTTATGTTTCCCTGGAGATTTACAAGTAGCATGCTAATGGCCTAATTCTTCTACATTTCTAGTGAGACTTGGCAAAGTTCTACAATGAAAACAAATTGAAGCAAATTTTCTGATTCTATGAAAGTCTGTTAGAATTATCGGCAGTATGAATTATAGAGAGTCCCACAGTGAAGGTTTCAGTGAGTTGGGATTACAAGCTTTGCTTTACCTCTATATTCTTGAGGTGATTGTATACTGCAGGTATAGATGCGCCTTGATTCTCGGCGGCGACGTCGCTAACATGAAACCAGAGCCAGTGACATTTGTATGACTCCCTGTCCTCTCTAATTAAATAAATCCCTTGAAAATATAAACAATTCTGTTAAACCAAAATCAATTTAAAACGCCTTTTGGTGCCTAAAACGTGATACCCTGTTCATGAACTTATGATGAGCCGTTGGGATATTAGAAAATGCTGGTGTATCTGAAATCAGCACGACTATGTCAGAGTGAATTTATGTATAATTATGAGTCTGAATGTATGTGAATTTTTTGAGGTGCCAGGGGAGGAGTATGCATTTAATTTCATAAATTTGTTATCGTTTACAGTACAATGCATATTATGCTATAAAAAGAATATTATTATTATTTATTTATTTTGACTAATTGTATTCAATTTTATAATTTTGACATCCAGTTAAGCCATATAATTATTCTAGTTTTTATTTACGTTCTGTTTTACAATTATATCTGCTGACAGTCGAGGTTTTGTCTTTTAAAATAGCAAATGCTATAAAAATCATTGTCTTTCACATGTTATAAAGAATAATGCTTTCCTAGAAAAGTTTCACTAAACTTCACTGGAAATGGTGTAGTCGTATGATTGTAATACTCTTACAATGCTGATCTCAAGACAGATGTGCATTTCCATTTGTATCGAACTTGAGGGTTTCCAAGAAACTCTTCCATGTCCTGCCTTTACATTACATATTAAATACTATTCCAAGATATTTGCAAAATAAATATTGGCCCATTCTATTCTAAAATAACGAAAAAGTAGGATTAAATGTATATAATGCTGCAATATTGGCATATTCCATAATTTTACCGAGAATACTTTTTAAGTTTGTACTGAGAATAGGCAGTTTTACGTAAAACAGAATAATTTTTTTATTTAAAATAATATACAAACGCCGAATATCGACAGTTTTAAAATTCTGAGTGATTTGTAATCAAAATCTGTTACTTAATACGAAAATTACGAAACCAGACAAAAATGTAAATGTCCGGGATAAAATAAGACATTTTTTAAGTGAGAACAGTAGGGAACTGGGACCCCTGCAAATGGTAATGTTGTCTTGAGAAATGTACCAAAGTTGAGATACAATCGTATTAATCATCCTGTGAAAATCGAGGCAGTAACTTGCCTGGTTGCATCTGACATTTCATTGCTGCATAGAACAGAGGTTATATTTTCGTCGTCCCTTCTGATTAAAACCCCTCGGTTCAAGCCATCGTTCCTGGTTATTCTTGTTCAAAACGGTAATGAGAAACTATCTGTCACCGACCAGCGCTGTTTTTAATTCGCAGTAGTAAAAAAAGAGCCGTAGCAATCATGTTGACCTTATTTCATACTAATGAAATTTTGTTATATTTTAAGTTTAGTTGCTCTGCTGATATGAAAACGGTAATCCATTCAAACCCTTCGAACTTCCCTTGGCGTTACTTAATAAATACTTCCAATATGTGTGTATTGAATACTTAAACACGTGTACGCGCCTACTACGAAGGTCCCCGTTCGTTATTTGTAGCCTTAAAAGCTGTGGGTTCCTGATGGTAAATAATAAACAGCACAATAGTATATACAGCTCTAAGTCCAACTTTGTTAGTTTGGAAAGTTTAAAAAGTAACACGTTCATTTGTTTAGAGTAACAATGTTCCTGATGGTAAATAATAAACAGCACAATAGTATATACAGCTCTAAGTCCAACTTTGTTAGTTAGTAACACGTTCATTTGTTTAGAGTAACAATGCCAATACAGCTCTAAGTCCAACTTTGTTAGTTAGTAACACGTTCATTTGTTTAGAGTAACAATGTTCCTGATGGTAAATAATAAACAGCACAATAGTATATACAGCTCTAAGTCCAACTTTGTTAGTTAGTAACACGTTCATTTGTTTAGAGTAACAATGTTCCTGATGGTAAATAATAAACAGCACAATAGTATATACAGCTCTAAGTCCAACTTTGTTAGTTAGTAACACGTTCATTTGTTTAGAGTAACAATGTTCCTGATGGTAAATAATAAACAGCACAATAGTATATACAGCTCTAAGTCCAACTTTGTTAGTTAGTAACACGTTCATTTGTTTAGAGTAACAATGTTCCTGATGGTAAATAATAAACAGCACAATAGTATATACAGCTCTAAGTCCAACTTTGTTAGTTAGTAACACGTTCATTTGTTTAGAGTAACAATGTTCCTGATGGTAAATAATAAACAGCACAATAGTATATACAGCTCTAAGTCCAACTTTGTTAGTTAGTAACACGTTCATTTGTTTAGAGTAACAATGTTCCTGATGGTAAATAATAAACAGCACAATAGTATATACAGCTCTAAGTCCAACTTTGTTAGTTAGTAACACGTTCATTTGTTTAGAGTAACAATGTTCCTGATGGTAAATAATAAACAGCACAATAGTATATACAGCTCTAAGTCCAACTTTGTTAGTTAGTAAAAAGTAACACGTTCATTTGTTTAGAGTAACAATGTTCCTGATGGTAAATAATAAACAGCACAATAGTATATACAGCTCTAAGTCCAACTTTGTTAGTTAGTAAAAAGTAACACGTTCATTTGTTTAGAGTAACAATGTTCCTGATGGTAAATAATAAACAGCACAATAGTATATACAGCTCTAAGTCCAACTTTGTTAGTTAGTAACACGTTCATTTGTTTAGAGTAACAATGTTCCTGATGGTAAATAATAAACAGCACAATAGTATATACAGCTCTAAGTCCAACTTTGTTAGTTAGTAACACGTTCATTTGTTTAGAGTAACAATGTTCCTGATGGTAAATAATAAACAGCACAATAGTATATATACAGCTCTAAGTCCAACTTTGTTAGTTTGGAAAGTTTAAAAAGTAACACGTTCATTTGTTTAGAGTAACAATGTTCCTGATGGTAAATAATAAACAGCACAATAGTATATACAGCTCTAAGTCCAACTTTGTTAGTTAGTTTAAGTAACACGTTCATTTGTTTAGAGTAACAATGTTCCTGATGGTAAATAATAAACAGCACAATAGTATATACAGCTCTAAGTCCAACTTTGTTAGTTAGTAACACGTTCATTTGTTTAGAGTAACAATGTTCCTGATGGTAAATAATAAACAGCACAATAGTATATACAGCTCTAAGTCCAACTTTGTTAGTTAGTAAAAAGTAACACGTTCATTTGTTTAGAGTAACAATGTTCCTGATGGTAAATAATAAACAGCACAATAGTATATACAGCTCTAAGTCCAACTTTGTTAGTTAAAGTAAAAAGTAACACGTTCATTTGTTTAGAGTAACAATGTTCCTGATGGTAAATAATAAACAGCACAATAGTATATATACAGCTCTAAGTCCAACTTTGTTAGTTTGGAAAGTTTAAAAAGTAACACGTTCATTTGTTTAGAGTAACAATGTTCCTGATGGTAAATAATAAACAGCACAATAGTATATATACAGCTCTAAGTCCAACTTTGTTAGTTAGTTTAAAAAGTAACACGTTCATTTGTTTAGAGTAACAATGTTCCTGATGGTAAATAATAAACAGCACAATAGTATATACAGCTCTAAGTCCAACTTTGTTAGTTTGGAAAGTTTAAAAAGTAACACGTTTATTTGTTTAGAGTAACAATGTTCCTGATGGTAAATAATAAACAGCACAATAGTATATACAGCTCTAAGTCCAACTTTGTTAGTTTGGAAAGTTTAAAAAGTAACACGTTTATTTGTTTAGAGTAACAATGTTCCTGATGGTAAATAATAAACAGCACAATAGTATATATACAGCTCTAAGTCCAACTTTGTTAGTTTGGAAAGTTTAAAAAGTAACACGTTCATTTGTTTAGAGTAACAATATTTCGGTGCGTGCTAGTGGCACATCGCTAGAGCCGACAAAGTGTGACTTCTAGCATTAGCCACTTATAATTAGTTCAGTGCCGTAACACAATAAATACTTTCAGTCAATTTTCACGCTGAAATGTTCTATTCTCATATTGTATTTCGTATAATCGCATTCTTGGCAGCCTCGTTACTAGTCAGTCATGTATAGAGAAAATAATTTTGGAGTAGGCTGAACACTGGGTGGTTTAGAACATTTGTTTTAGCTTAAAACTAACTGCTGGGTGCAATTTTCATGCTTCACTTTCAACATTTGGGAGGGGAGCTTGAGCCCCCCCCCCTTAAATACGTCCATTTCTCTAGTGTGTTTTTAAAACTCGGTATACACTATGACACGCAAAAATGTTTTCTGGCGGTTCAATTCTTCATTTTGCAGTATATTACGTTCAGAATATCATAAGAAAGTTATGCATTTGGTTATACGAAAGTTTGTTTTGTTTAAAACTCGGGTATACACTATGACACGCAAAAATGTTTTTCTGGCGGTTCAATTCTTCATTTTCAGAATATATTACGTTCAGAATATCATAAGAAAGTAGTTATCATTTGGTTATACGAAAAGTTTGTTTGTTTAAAACTCGGTATACACTATGACACGCAAAATGTTTTCTGGCGGTTCATTTCTTCATTTTCGAATATATTACGTTCAGAATTTTCATAAGAAAGTTTGCATTTGGGTTAAAAAGTTTGTTTTGTTTAAAACTCGGTATACACTATGACACGCAAAAATGTTTTCTGGCGGTTCAATTCTTCATTTTCAGAATATATTACGTTTTCAGAATATCATAAGAAAGTTATGGCATTTGGTTATACGAAAGTTTGTTTTGTTTAAAAACTCGGTATACACTATGACACGCAAAAATGTTTTCCTGGCGTTCAATTCTTCATTTTCAGAATATATTACGTTCAGAATATCATAAGAAAGTTATGCATTTGGTTCATACGAAAGTTTGTTTTGTTTAAAACACGGTATACACTATGACACGCAAAAATGTTTTCTGGCGGTTCAATTCTTCATTTTCAGAATATATTACGTTCAGAATATCATAGAAAGTTATGCATTTGGTTATACGAAAGTTTGTTTTGTTTTAAAACTCGGTATACACTATGACACGCAAAAATGTTTTCTGGCGGTTCAATTCTTCATTTTCAGAATATATTACGTTCAGAATATCATAAGAAAGTTATGCATTTGGTTATACGAAAGTTTGTCTTTGTTTAAAACTCGGTATACACTATGACACGCAAAAATGTTTTCTGGCGGTTCAATTCTTCATTTTCAGAATATATTACGTTCAGAATATCATAAGAAAGTTATGCATTTGGTTATACGAAAGTTTGTTTTGTTTAAAACTCGGTATACACTATGACACGCAAAAATGTTTTTCTGGCGGTTCAATTCTTCATTTTCAGAATATATTACGTTCAGAATATCATAAGAAAGTTATGCATTTGGTTATACGAAAGTTTTGTTTTGTTTAAAAACTCGGTATACACTATGACACGCAAAAATGTTTTTCTGGCGGTTCAATTCTTCATTTTCAGAAATATATTACGTTCAGAATATCATAAGAAAGTTATGCATTTGGTTATACGAAAGTTTGTTTTTGTTTAAACTCGGGTATACACTATGACACGCAAAAATGTTTTCTGGCGGTTCAATTCTTCATTTTCAGAATATATTACGTTCAGAATATCATAAGAAAGTTATGCATTTTTGGTTATACGAAAGTTTGTTTTGTTTAAAACTCGGTATACACTATGACACGCAAAAATGTTTTCTGGCGGTTCAATTCTTCATTTTCCAGAATATATTACGTTCAGAATATCATAAGAAAAGTTATGCATTTGGTTATACGAAAGTTTGTTTTGTTTAAAACTCGGTATACACTATGACACGCAAAAATGTTTTCTGGCGGTTCAATTCTTCATTTTTCAGAATATATTACGTTCAGAATATCATAAGAAAGTTATGCATTTGGTTATACGAAAGTTTGTTTTGTTTAAAACTCGGTATACACTATGACACGCGCAAAAATGTTTTCTGGCGGTTCAATTTACTTCAAATTTTCAGAATATATTACGTTCAGAATATCATAAGAAAGTTATGCATTTGGTTATACGAAAGTTTGTTTTGTTTAAAACTCGGTATACACTAAGACACGCAAAAATGTTTTCTGGCGGTTCAATTCTTCATTTTCAGAATATATTACGTTCAGAATATCATAAGAAAGTTATGCATTTGGTTATACGAAAGTTTGTTTTGTTTAAAACTCGGTATACACTATGACACGCAAAAAAATGTTTTCTGGCGGTTCAATTCTTCAATTTTCAGAATATTATTACGTTCAGAATATCATAAGAAAGTTATGCATTTGGTTATACGAAAGTTTGTTTTGTTTAAAACTCGGATACACTATGACACGCAAAAAATGTTTTCTGGCGGTTCCAATTCTTCAATTTTCAGAATATATTACGTTCAGAATATCATAAGAAAGTTATGCATTTGGTTATACGAAAAGTTTGTTTTGTTTAAAACTCGGTATACACTATGACACGCAAAAATGTTTTTCTGCGGTTCAATTCTTCATTTTCAGAATATATTACGTTCAGAATATCATAAGAAAGTTATGCATTTGGTTATACGAAAGTTTGTTTTGTTTAAAACTCGGTATACACTATGACACGCAAAAAATGTTTTTCTGGCGGTTCAATTCTTCATTTTCAGAATATATTACGTCAGAATATCATAAGAAAGTTATGCATTTGGTTATACGAAAGTTTGTTTTGTTTAAAACTCGGTATACACTATGACACGCAAAAAATGTTTTCTGGCGGTTCAATTCTTCATTTTAAGAATATATTACGTTCAGAATATCATAAGAAAGTTATGCATTTGGTTATACGAAAGTTTGTTTTGTTTAAAACTCGGTATACACTATGACACGCAAAAATGTTTTTCTGGGGTTCAATTCTTCATTTTCAGAATATATTACGTTCAGAATATCATAAGAAAAGTTATGCATTTGGTTATACGAAAGTTTGTTTTGGTTTAAAACTCGGTATACACTATGACACGCAAAAATGTTTTCTGGCGGTTCAATTCTTCATTTTCAGAATATATTACGTTCAGAATATCATAAGAAAGTTATGCATTTGGTTATACGAAAGTTTGTTTTGTTTTAAAACTCGGTATACACTATGACACGCAAAAATGTTTTTCTGGCGGTTCAATTCGTCATTTTCCAGAATATATATACGTTCAGAATATCATAAGAAAGTTTATGCATTTGGTTTATACGAAAGTTTGTTTTGTTTAAAACTCGGTATACACTATGACACGCAAAAATGTCTGTTTCTGGCGGTTCAATTCTTCATTTTCAGAATATATTACGTTCAGAATATCTATAAGAAAGTTATGCATTTGGTTATACGAAAGTTTGTTTTTGTTTAAACTCGGTATACACTAATGACACGCAAAAATGTTTTTCTGGCGGTTCAATTCTTCATTTTCAGATTATATTACGTTCAGAATATCATAAGAAAGTTATGCATTTGGTTATACGAAAGTTTGTTTTGTTTCAAAAACGAATCGATTAAGAAAGCTTTAACGTTAGCTTAATACGAAAAAGTTGCAGTTGTTGATAAAACAGTTCTCGTGTAATTGGTTACACTCTAATAATGATTTATAACAGTTTTGGTATTGGTTACTAAAAATAATTTTGAATGTTACAATAAACTACGGAATAACGCTGTGGAAAATTTAATAAAAAAAGTTTCAAACAAATAGTGTAAAACAGTCGTTTATTAGATACATATGATGTAGTAACATTTCAATAAATCATTGTTGTTTCTGAATGACGTGTGTGTTTAGGGCGAATGTAGATTATGTGGTTGTAATTTTAATGTGCTTTTATGTTTTTTACTTTTCTTTAGTTTATTGTAATAGTTTTAATTGTATAATAATAAATCATACAATTTAAACATTACATGTAAGTAGTTTGTTAAGTTAGATGATAATTGAATAGATATAAATCAGGATTATATGTATTAGTGCATGAGTGTTTTGTTACAAATTATTTACCTAGAAATACAGGTTAAATGCACGTTGAGGAAGCGGGATATCAAAATTATACATCGTTTTTACAAAATTATAGTTATCTGAGATTTAAAATGGGGTGTTACAAATTATTTACCTAGAAATACAGGTTAAATGCACGTTGAGGAAGCGGGATATCAAAATTATACATCGTTTTTACAAAATTATAGTTATCTGAGATTTAAAATGGGGTGTTACAAATTATTTACCTAGAAATACAGGTTAAATGCACGTTGAGGAAGCGGGATATCAAAATTATACATCGTTTTTTACAAAATTATAGTTATCTGAGATTTAAAATGGGGTGTTACAAATTATTTACCTAGAAATACAGGTTAAATGCACGTTGAGGAAGCGGGATATCAAAATTATACATCGTTTTTACAAAATTATAGTTATCTGAGATTTAAAATGGGGTGTTACAAATTATTTACCTAGAAATACAGGTTAAATGCACGTTGAGGAAGCGGGATATCAAAATTATACATCGTTTTTACAAAATTATAGTTATCTGAGATTTAAAATGGGGTGTTACAAATTATTTACCTAGAAATACAGGTTAAATGCACGTTGAGGAAGCGGGATATCAAAATTATACATCGTTTTTACAAAATTATAGTTATCTGAGATTTAAAATGGGGTGTTACAAATTATTTACCTAGAAATACAGGTTAAATGCACGTTGAGGAAGCGGGATATCAAAATTATACATCGTTTTTTACAAAATTATAGTTATCTGAGATTTAAAATGGGGTGTTACAAATTATTTACCTAGAAATACAGGTTAAATGCACGTTGAGGAAGCGGGATATCAAAATTATACATCGTTTTTACAAAATTATAGTTATCTGAGATTTAAAATGGGGTGTTACAAATTATTTACCTAGAAATACAGGTTAAATGCACGTTGAGGAAGCGGATATCAAAATTATACATCGTTTTTACAAAATTATAGTTATCTGAGATTTAAAATGGGGTGTTACAAATTATTTACCTAGAAATACAGGTTAAATGCACGTTGAGGAAGCGGGATATCAAAATTATACATCGTTTTTACAAAATTATAGTTATCTGAGATTTAAAATGGGGTGTTACAAATTATTTACCTAGAAATACAGGTTAAATGCACGTTGAGGAAGCGGGATATCAAAATTATACATCGTTTTTACAAAATTATAGTTATCTGAGATTTAAAATGGGGTGTTACAAATTATTTACCTAGAAATACAGGTTAAATGCACGTTGAGGAAGCGGGATATTAAAAATTATACATCGTTTTTACAAAATTATAGTTATCTGAGATTTAAAATGGGGTGTTACAAATTATTTACCTAGAAATACAGGTTAAATGCACGTTGAGGAAGCGGGATATCAAAATTATACATCGTTTTTACTAAAATTATAGTTATCTGAGATTTAAAATGGGGTGTTACAAATCATAGATAGTAAATTAATAATTTTGCGATGTGGCTGTTGACTGGATGGTACTAATCGTCGATAGTACGCAGCGTAGGTAAAAAGATCCTGAAAATATGCAAATTTTATATTTTAAAATAATAATATTAACCACTTAAATAATTGTATGATATCATTAAATTTGCAGATTAAATTATTGCAATATATGGTACACAACACTTACACAATGTAGTGTGTATGAACTTGTGTACAATGTACAACGTTTTAAGGAGCTGGATAGTATACAGTGCTGTGTCTTATAGTAAAGTGGCACTATTAATTTCTATTAAGAATGTCAGTCCGGTTAAGGGAAAACCGTTTTATCTTAATAAAAGCGAGGAAAATATCTTGTGACTACGTCAACTGTGACGTTCATTTACTTGGAAATGTGGAAATACAGGGTAATTCTATACCTCGTTGTATTCATCAATCTTGTTACTGCGGTGCACTTTTAGGCCATAATAGTTTTACAACACAAGCAAATAAAAGTGGGGTGGTTTTCTCAAAGGTGAGTAAAAATAAAAATAGTAAAGGAATTAGAATAGACGCCGGAGCAGAAAACACTGTGTCTCCATCGTGTGGTAAAAGTGGGTGGATTATTTTACCCTATGCAGCCTCTGCATATGTGGAGCAGAAAACACTGGACCTGTGTCTCCCTCGTATGGTAAAAGTGGGTGGATTATTTTACCCTATACAGCCTCTGCATATGTGGAGCAGAAAACACTGGACCTGTGTCTCCCTCGTGTGGTAAAAGTGGGTGGATTATTTTACCCTATACAGCCTCTGCATATGTGGAGCAGAAAACATTGGACCTGTGTCTCCCTCGTGTGGTAAAAGTGGGTGGATTATTTTACCCTATACAGCCTCTGCATATGTGGAGCAGAAAACACTGGACCTGTGTCTCCCTCGTGTGGTAAAAGTGGGTGGATTATTTTACCCTATACAGCCTCTGCATATGTGGAGCAGAAAACACTGGACCTGTGCCTCCCTCGTGTGGTAAAAGTGGGTGGATTATTTTACCCTATACAGCCTCTGCATATGTGGAGCAGAAAACACTGGACCTGTGTCTCCCTCGTGTGGTAAAAGTGGGTGGATTATTTTACCCTATACAGCCTCTGCATATGTGGAGCAGAAAACACTGGACCTGTGTCTCCCTCGTGTGGTAAAAGTGGGTGGATTATTTTACCCTATACAGCCTCTGCATATGTGGTGCTAATTTTATTCCATCTTTTACGGTTCATTTAGGGATTTTATTCGTGAATCCTCTAAGCTCATATTCGCCTAGTCGAGAAGACGATAGTTTTGTTATATATATCTTAGTAGATATGTTTTGTGACTTACTTATTGTTCTATTCATTGACGAATTACTTCCACAGTTCAACCAGCATTAGACTGAGACACACGGATGATTTGGGGTTGCCACCCCCCCCCCCCCCACCACGAGATCACACCTCCAACCCTGACATACACAAGTGTCCCCTTAGTCAGTTCCTCGAGCCGATATTGTATTATTGTCAGCTTAGCTAGCCCTCTGCCCATCGCTCCCATTGTACGTCGCGTCGCCCCCATACAAATGGAATGGCATATCGGCTTCCTCTAACCCTAGCCGTGCTCTCTCCCCACAGCATCCTCTGCACTGTGATTCATCGGGAATTTCATTAATGATTTATTGAAGATTGGTTGGAGGGGAAATATATCTGCATTTGCCGATGATGTTGTACTGTTTTACAATGACAAACAATTAACACTGTTAGATAATTACATAAACAATGATTTAAAATTATTAAGGGATTGGTGCAATTTTAATAAAATGCAAGTAAATGTTAAAAAAACGAAATCGATACTTTTTGATCCAAGTGGTGGCGATTTACCTTTTGAGATAAAGTTCCATTCCACTTACTGTGATTTACTTGTTTGTAACTGTGGAACAATCCAATGTGTAAAGAGCATTAAATATTTGGGAATTATTTTTGATAACAAACTTAAATGGGACGAACATATATTATCTCTACACGGGAAAATAAAATCATGTATTCGAACTTTTTATTATTTAAGAAATTTATGTGAAACTTCATTGTTAAGATCGTTGTATTTTGCTTTAATTCACTCCCGGATACAATATGGTATCGTCTGCTTTGGAGGCACATTTAAAACTCTGATTGATAAATTACGAATCTGTCCAAAATTATTTTTTACGTATTATTTTAAAAACGCAGAAAGGGAAACATCCTTTCCATTATATCAAACGTTAAATATATTACCTTTCCGTCATATTTTTGTGTTTAAAGTTTTAAGTCTGTTCTACAGGAGAAATGGCAATAAAGAAAATAATTTAATATATCACTACAATACTAGGAGCTGTTCTGCAGGTAATGTTAGACTAATTAAAGTAAACAAATCCATTTTTAGGCATTCCTTGCACCTAAATGTTACCTTGCACCTACATATTTTAATCAAGTCCCTTATTATATGAGACAGAGCATTAGACTTAGGGAATTTTGTTCACTGTTGAAAAGTTGGCTAATGACTAAACAAGGTGTAGAATTTTTGAATCAGCTAATTAGTTAATATAGTTTGATTATTTCCATAGCATACAGTATATGTCATAAATTAATGTTAAAGCACATTTGGAAAACATTTTCACAGTTCTAATTATTGAATAGTTATTACAATATTTAAGTAGTCTATTTCAAAGTTTGAAATCATAAACATTGCAGAGAGTGTCTTTCTTGAATATTTAAACTTTATGTGCTAGACTGAAAAAAATATTATTGTATTTTTATCTTTGCTTTATAAAAACTGGTCACACTACTGGTTACGTGGCCAGTCAATTTCCAGGTTTTGTATTTGTAATTTCTGTTGTATGATGCTGATGGAAATAAATCATTTATTCATTTCAAACTCTACGGGATGAAAAGTCTTTTCAATGTCGGTTGAGATCTTCTGTCATTTCAAATCTGAATTTCAATCCTTTTAAGCACTCGAAAAACGAAAAAAATAATTTTTTATGCGTTTCAACACCATTTAATTTCATATGGATATTTTATCTTTATGAAATGATTAAGATTTTAAAATAACCTGTGAGTTATATGTGTGTCAGTTTTAAACTTTCTGTGATAATGGGTAGTTAGAGAATTAGCTGAGTGAATAATTTTTAATAAAAAAAGTAAACAGATTTTTCAGCCTCTTAGATGAATTTCAACTGTAAGTAGCAACAAGCTGTTTAGTGTCAGTTAAATCTGGATTGTAAAAAACAAATATTATTAAAATTATTTTTCCCGAATTTTAAAATATTATGAAAAACTTCTCTGATTTTTCTGCTCATACACATTTCTTGGACTTCAATGCATGGTTAAAAAAAAAGGATTAGTCGAATTGGTTCAGCTGTTCTCCAGATTAGCGCTCAGCAACACATTTATCAATTCGTTGGTGTGTAGAACATTTAACTGCTACTTGGTACAGAAACCTACAGATTTAAATATTAGTCACGGAAGAGGTACATAACATTAATTAAGTGAATTTCCATAAAGATATAGTAATATTTCAGTATTACAGTAGTACTCTTTACGTGAACTGCTACTAAAACGTAATTTGAAGGTAATGCACGAAAGTACGTTTATTTATCTGACTCTATTTAGTTCTAGAATATACAGGAAATGTTGTGATATTTCAAGTACTATAGTACTACTCATTTTTAACCGCACGGTTTATTTCGATGTACTACGAAGTCTTGACGCGAAAATAGCTAACTGGGTTTCCTTGCTTGATCTCCTATAGTGAACCATGATATCGTAATAACATTGAATCACTGCAGATATCCGTGTTTGAACGAGAAAGAGCTAATATGAAAATGAACGCTATGACACGAAAGTAACTAAGTGAATTGTTAAATGTAGTGTTTCGTATGGGAACGGAGCACAAAATTATAACACTATTTCAATATTCCAGCGCCTCTCGCATTTCTTATAAACTTGTTACAACAGCGAGCAGTTAATCTGGGACAGGTAGGTGTTAAGGGGATTTTCTCGTCTTATCCCTGTAAGTGTTAGGAAGTAAAACTTTCCTGCTAGATTTACATCTTCGTGTTCAGTTAAGCAGCAGCTTAGTCTTTCAAGAACATTAACAATACACTACCTACTACCCTATCATTCAAAAAGAACATTAACAATACACTACCTACTACCCTATCATTCAAAAAGAACATTAACGATACACTACCTACTACCCTATCATTCAAAAAGAACATTAACGATACACTACCTACTACCCTATCATTCAAAAAGAACATTAACGATACACTACCTACTACCCTATTTTTCAAACTAGTAATTGTAAGTTACGCTTTTGGACTACCTGTGAGAGTTTTGAAAAGCCACAGCTCAAAACCATTTTACTAATTGACTAAATATTTCGTGTTTTATGCCGACACACCAGATTTGTATTATTTTAAACAACATATAATTTGGGTAATATGAATACTTATTAAATCGATACGATTTATATTAGTCTAAAAATATAATAATATGTAAAAAATATGTATAATGTTTAAAGGCTGGTTCGTTTGGTCTGCAAATTAAAAAGAAAAAAATTAAGTCATACGAATTAAAATTCAAACCCCATATTCGGTTAGGGTATTTAATTTGAACGTTTTGTCAAAAAAATGTTTTCCGTAGAAATCTTACTTATACCGTAATTGATTATATATTGTTTTTTATCAAATTGTCTTTCCTGTTGCTTTCTGCTTGTCTAAATGTTGATTACAAAATGTGTCTTACGTCACATCAAGCTCACAAAACAACGGAAAAACCGATCATAGCATTACATCACAATCATACAAACACTATCATTAAAAATAAGTCATAAACTTGGATAAAATAACAGTTTTTTCAGTATTTATATTTTTATGGACATAAGAGAAGCCTCAGACGTAATAAAGAAGTAAGTAAATCTAAAAAGTAGATAGCATAAGATTATAAAAACATGACAACCTGTGATAAAGAAGTCATAATGATCGCTGATACTTCGCCTCCCCTCTACTCTTCTGTATTAGTGGATGTGCATCACTGGCTCTGCCAGTTTCAGTTTATAATTATTTTACTAGTTCTCCAAACTATGAGGTTAGCGCACTGAAAAACCTTGAATTGTGTACCCGCTGATTTTTGAGGTGCCTGTTATAAGGTAAAAATAAATCACTTGAAGGTCGAACTTAAGTATTAAAAGTAGGTTTATTTGTGCAGTATAATAACAAATTTATTTTAAAATACGTTTACACATCCAATAATGGCTCGAGAAAAGATGTTTTCTGAGTACACGGGTCAAGGTTCGTATCCTCTGAGGCAAATGCACGTGTCTGGCAGTCAGGGCGTGAGATTGGAGTTGTTAGAAGTGGAGTTAATTGATAGGGCAATTCCTTTCATTTGGAAAACTACTGTACTTTACGCTAATTGCAATTTTAAAAGAACTCTTTTAAATTTTAGAAAAAAATAAGTTTGGGGTGTTATAAAAGAATATTTAGAGATCCTTTATACAGCTCACTTTATAATAGTTTACCTCAGTATCTTTCACTAGCACAGTGTCATGAAATGTCATTCGACTACCAATTTTGTGTTAAGCAGTGGCTTGTTTTGCGGTCAAGTGATGGGATCAATTGATTGGCTGGGCATTCATCAAAGTCTCTCCCGCCAGATGTTGACGAAAATGATGTTTCTGCCCTTACGCTTGATAACTGGCGAACGAGTTTACCTACAGGATTGAAGTTGGTACTAACTCTATCTCTACATCGATATTGAAGATTGTCCCATCAGGAGTCTCAATTTCTGTCTGTCAAAAGTGACGCTGGTTACATCGGTCGGAAAAAAACTTACGGCAAAGAAGTACAATGGGTCGTTATGCTTCCGCTATTTATTATTATCATCTGAACGTATTCACTGGAAAAACCCTACTTTTTAGGAATGATACTTATATTATGATTTCCTCGAGTGTGCTCTAAGATTATTATTGCCGATTCAGGGGTGCCTCAAAGCTCCAATTAGAAGCCTATGTTTATCTTGCTCACAATTGTGACATACAGATTCATACTGTTGACACTTAAATCTTTCTCTTGATCGCCGGAATGAAAAACCAATGTAGCTCTGCAATAAGCCATTGATTTTGTTTTAAAGTGTTCTGAAATCTGTCATATGCTCTTGGAAATTATCTCATAAGTGGTTACTGTTGGTCGACAATGATTTTCTATTTTTGTTTTTTGGAATTAGGATTATGGTAAAGAACTTACATATGATTTTGCTGATCTTATAGGCACTAAGCATAGATAGTCTTGTGTCTTAATTATTGGTTCAAAATCTAGGAGCGATTCGAATTTTGCAATGTATATAGGCCAATCTTTTATCAGCAGAGATTCCTGTATGTTGCTTTACATGTCCGAAGCCATCTTGAAAATTCCACTCTTACCTGGAATGGTATTTTGTTTACATAGATATAGCAATCGAAGCTGTATATATACAATTGTTTATCGTAGATGGTCTGGAAATATTTCCTGCTTTGGTTGGAGTAGATGTGGAAAACCTTTAACTTCCTGTAATTTCAACATTTCATTCTGTGGTTGACATAAATAATCGATCACATTTTAACAGGATATCTTATCTCTAAGAGTTTTAGGTATACCTTAGGATGAGATACGTTCTTTGGACCATATATTGGAATCCATGATCCACCATATAGATGTACTGATGTAGCAAGTCCATTTTTAGTAACTTTACTTCTTCGATAACGGTTTTGAAAAGTTTCTACGAAGTGAGAAAATGTCATTCAAGTTGGGTTGTGTGGCTGAAACTTGCACTCACCTAATGTTTAATAAAGTACGAGCACTTTGAACGCGCGTCTCTAATGAATAGGTGGAATCTCTCTTCACGACGTTACATTACGGATTGTGAAATATTAAGAATCTGTGAGATAAGACAGCTTGTTTACGACGTGACGTGAAAGATGCGACGCGACGCGACGTGGCATACATAGATAAGTGGCACGTAGCATTTCGCATTATGTTACAGCCGTAAGTAAACGTACGCTCACAATGGGCTTTTAGCGTTACAGCAACTTGATACCACCCGAGAAGTGAACTGCCGACTGCCGCGTTCCTCATAACAGAAACCTTCATAAATTTACATGATGTTGCGTTACTACTTTATTCTAAATTATTTAAATGAAGCAACACCGATGAAAGGATTTAGCTAACAACGATTACAGCAAAACACATGATTCTCTAAGAATGAATTATAATTAAGTAAAAAAAGTCTATAACTCGAGGGGATGGAACAAAATTATTTATGTATGTATATCTGTTTACCTGTCTGTATGTCGCACAGTAATAATAATAATCTCTTTAATGCATTCTTTTAATAATCTTTACATCGTATCGCAGTCGTCAATAGTTTAAATCAATTTGCACGATTTCATCTACATATTCACACAACTTCATATTCACAATTCATGCAATCATTCAAGACACAATCGCATTGACCTCAGATCCAGCACTCTCAAGTATCCCAGCGGCTTATCATGCATGCATTCATCAACAGAGTAGAAAGCCTTGGACACCAAAAGGAGTTTGAGACGCGTTTTAAATTGATTTTTGATTATTGGACATTTTTATTTCTTCAGTGAGCCTATTAATTAATCTGATACTAACTTCTTGCGGGTAGATGTTGCGCTAATGTCAATCTGCGTTGATGAGTTCGGAAGTTGTCCCTGCCTCTAGTTTCATATTGATGAACGTTCCTGCCACAAATCAAGGTGCACCTTGATCTGCAGTACATGATCACCTCAAAAATATAGAGGCAGGGCAAAGTCAGCAACCTGAACTTCCTGAAAGATTCCCTACACAACTCTTTATAATCCATATTTTCAATGATTCCGACAGCTTAATTTTGGAGTCTAAAGATGCGCTCCATTTTGTTTTTTTACACAACTTCCACAAAGTCTTATTCCATACGGAAAATGAGGATGGATAGGCCATAGTAGGTCTTCTTAAAACTTCTGGGGAACAAAATTTTGCAAGAACGTTGACAGTATCACGAATAAGAACTGACCTATAGACTTGAAATGTTGCATGAACCTTTATTTCTACCACCACTGAGTTTTATGATGGTACCTTTACCTCCATGGCATTTTTCTGAGCGTTAGAAAATAGTTTTACATTGATATAATAGGTAACCATGATTACAACGAGAAAATAGCAAACAAAATAATTTAGTAGAACAAACTGAATCCAATCATTTGAGACCCAACATGTGGAGTTGTGTATTCATAGAATAAAAATAAAAATAAAGAGTGAAAATCGATGTTCAAATTACGTGACAAAATGTTATTCCAGCGCACTCGCGTTGTAGTACTTTCTCTAGCTCACCGTAACTTTGGTTATTTTTACACTGCTATGGAAAATAAGTTAATGATAAAAATGTGAGTGCACCAATGTGCTAGATGTCTCGATCTGTAGACTTTAAATGTTGCATGCGTACCTAAAGCTTATTACTCAGTAGGTTGACCCAATTTCTCATTTGTCCGCCGGGGAATGTAAAACTTCCTTTTCTGTTTGTCTATCTATGCCCTGGATGTCTCGATCTGTAGACTTTAAATGTCGCATGCGTACCTAAAGCTTATTACTCAGTAGGTTGACCCAATTTCTCATTTGTCCGCCGGGGAATGTAAAACTTCCTTTTCTGTTTGTCTATCTATGCCCTGGATGTCTCGATCTGTAGACTTTAAATGTTGCATGCGTACCTAAAGCTTATTACTCAGTAGGTTGACCCAATTTCTCATTTGTCCGCCGGGGAATGTAAAACTTCCTTTTCTGTTTGTCTATCTATGCCCTGGATGTCTCGATCTGTAGACTTTAAATGTTGCATGCGTACCTAAAGCTTATTACTCAGTAGGTTGACCCAATTTCTCATTTTTCCGCCGGAGAATGTAAAACTTCCTTTTCTGTTTGTCTATCTATGCCCTGGATGTCTCGATCTGTAGACTTTAAATGTTGCATGCGTACCTAAAGCTTATTACTCAGTAGGTTGACCCAATTTCTCATTTGTCCGCCGGGGAATGTAAAACTTCCTTTTCTGTTTGTCTATCTATGCCCTGGATGTCTCGATCTGTAGACTTTAAATGTTGCATGCGTACCTAAAGCTTATTACTCAGTAGGTTGACCCAATTTCTCATTTGTCCGCCGGGGAATGTAAAACTTCCTTTTCTGTTTGTCTATCTATGCCCTGGATGTCTCGATCTGTAGACTTTAAATGTTGCATGCGTACCTAAAGCTTATTACTCAGTAGGTTGACCCAATTTCTCATTTGTCCGCCGGGGAATGTAAAACTTCCTTTTCTGTTTGTCTATCTATGCCCTGGATGTCTCGATCTGTAGACTTTAAATGTTGCATGCGTACCTAAAGCTTATTACTCAGTAGGTTGACCCAATTTCTCATTTGTCCGCCGGAGAATGTAAAACTTCCTTTTCTGTTTGTCTATCTATGCCCTGGATGTCTCGATCTGTAGACTTTAAATGTTGCATGCGTACCTAAAGCTTATTACTCAGTAGGTTGACCCAATTTCTCATTTGTCCGCCGGGGAATGTAAAACTTCCTTTTCTGTTTGTCTATCTATGCCGTGGATGTCTCGATCTGTAGACTTTAAATGTTGCATGCGTACCTAAAGCTTATTACTCAGTAGGTTGACCCAATTTCTCATTTGTTCGCCGGGGAATGTAAAACTTCCTTTTCTGTTTGTCTATCTATGCCCTGGATGTCTCGATCTGTAGACTTTAAATGTTGCATGCGTACCTAAAGCTTATTACTCAGTAGGTTGACCCAATTTCTCATTTGTCCGCCGGGGAATGTAAAACTTCCTTTTCTGTTTGTCTATCTATGCCGTGGATGTCTCGATCTGTAGACTTTAAATGTTGCATGCGTACCTAAAGCTTATTACTCAGTAGGTTGACCCAATTTCTCATTTGTCCGCCGGGGAATGTAAAACTTCCTTTTCTGTTTGTCTATCTATGCCGTGGATGTCTCGATCTGTAGACTTTAAATGTTGCATGCGTACCTAAAGCTTATTACTCAGTAGGTTGACCCAATTTCTCATTTGTCCGCCGGGGAATGTAAAACTTCCTTTTCTGTTTGTCTATCTATGCCCTGGATGTCTCTAGAATAAAATGAGCTGTATATTTGAAACTTCGCAAGCAGTAGGAGCGTAGTCTATTACGCGACACGTGGTGTAGCGTATTCCTACATTGTATTTAATCTCCGTACAATATTGTTATTTAATTAGTCGATAAGCGTAGCAAGCCTAATTTAATTTCAATAGAAGTTTATGAACAAATATTACATGGGTCGCCAAAACTCAAAACCGAGTTTCTAAATATTTATACCAGCAGGCTAAGTAACATATCGTACATTTGTTATTTTTATCAATTTAATTTTGCTGTTTCAGCACACAAGTTTTTTTGTAAATAATGAAATTTAAAATTTTGGTTGAAAAGCTATATTATATTTGTTTAACGGAATTACTCTAGTTTTATTCCTAGTGGTATATGGACATACTATACTAAAAGTTCAGTTCAGTTGTAGTTCATCTTCCTCTTAATGCAGCCTCTGGATGGAATCTGACCTAATAACAGTCGGGACTCCTGGAATCTGGAGTCATGTTCGTCTGAAGAGCTCCAAAAACGACTTTCACGAAGAAGTTCACCTCTTAACATGGTTTGACATCAGAGACACATAGGTTACAAAATAGTTTAATCTAGGTGAGGCGGTGTTCTCGTTGTCTCATCAGTTGCACAGTTGAGTACACTACGATTTATTAACCCGATCTCTAAGCTCGGTGGAGCAACCAAGTTTTATTCAAATAACGTAGGAATAGTGGAACGGTTGATTAAATGTGAATGTTGGGTTTAAACTCCAGTTCTGATGACGAAACTATGTAAAGGGTTCATTTTGAGCTTCTTAATCGGCGACCTTTTGTTATCTTCAGACTAATATGATTCCAAATTCCACGAGTCACGTCTGTGATAGAGTCAGATTCCAGCTAAAAGGAAGGTGAACTGTAGCTGAACTCAACATTTACCATAGCTACGTTATATCATACTTACTGCACTAGAACTGAAACTCATTTCCCCCATCATAGGCGCGCTGAAGTGAAAATATCTGTTAATATGTAATATACTACCTACCTATATTTAGTGTACTCTGAATTATTCTTAAACTTATTTAATGCGAGCAAAAAAAATGGGAAAATATGTTCCACTAAGTGTCAAAATAAAATCCCCAAAGAGATATATTTATTATTCTTTTAAGTAATTTACCTAACAATGAAAGTAAAATGATTTAAGTTTGAACGGCATGCATCAAGTATCTTGTAATTCCCATAATGCCTTAACATTGTTTTTCGTAATGTTACGTTCACGTACTGGTATTGTTTTTATATTTTGAGTCATTGTCATGTAGATTTTTTGATATTTTTGTTTTTCATAACATTTAAGCCGATTAAAATTCGCCTTTTCAAAATAATGTTCTGCCACCTGTGCAGACGTACCTTGTCAGAAATATATGGCTTCCGTCACATAGGACAATTCTGCTCTCCAGAAGTCCTAAAATTGTCGGACTGCTATAGACTCATAAACTGGGAGCTGGGATTACTGTCTGTGCCTTGCCTCTATGTTCTGCCACCTGTGCAGAGTTACCTTGTCAGAAATATATGGCTTGCGTCACATAGGACAATTCTGCTCTCCAGAAGTCCTAAAATGGTCGGACTGCTATACACTCATAAACTGGGAGCTGGGATTGCTGTCTGTGCCTTGCATCTATGTTCTGCCACCTGTGCAGAGTTACCTTGTCAGAAATATATGGCTTGCGTCACATAGGACAATTCTGCTCTCCAGAAGTCCTAAAATAGTCTGCTATACGCTCATAAACTGGGAGCTGGGATTGCTGTCTGTGCCTTGCATCTATGTTTTGCCACCTGTGCAGAGTTACCTTGTCAGAAATATATGGCTTGCGTCACATAGGACAATTCTGCTCTCCAGAAGTCCTAAAATAGTCTGCTATACGCTCATAAACTGGGAGCTGGGATTGCTGTCTGTGCCTTGCATCTATGTTTTGCCACCTGTGCAAAGTTACCTTGTCAGAAATATATGGCTTGCGTCACATAGGACAATTCTGCTCTCCAGAAGTCCTAAAATAGTCTGCTATACGCTCATAAACTGGGAGCTGGGATTGCTGTCTGTGCCTTGCATCTATGTTCTGCCACCTGTGCAGAGTTACCTTGTCAGAAATATATGGCTTGCGTCACATAGGACAATTCTGCTCTCCAGAAGTCCTAAAATGGTCTGCTAAAGGCTCATAAACTGAGAGCTGGGATTGCTGTCTCTGCCTTGCCTCTATGTTCTGAGGCGTCCGTATCCTGCCGATGAAGATGTAGAGGTTCGTGGCAGAAATTTTCATCATAATCATTTCAAAACTCGTCTCAAACGCTTTTTGGTGTCTTTGACATTTTATTCGGATAATGATTTTATGATGAGCCCCTGGGATTTCTGTGAAGAATGTTGGATCTGGGGTCGGTGTGTCTGAGGCGGGAGAGAATGAAGTTTGTGTGCAAGTTTGAGTAGATTTGGTGATTTCTAGTCTGATATGATTTTTTCTTTTGCGGTACAATTTCAAATTGTGAAAAGATTCAATAACATATTATTATTAGGTTCAGCAAGAAAGACAACATTAAACTATAAAAAATAGTAGTATGTTACTGTAGTTTCATGTCACAATTCAAATATAATGGGTAGATTCGAAATCCCCAATTAGATGGTTGAATAATCATTTTAGGTCCAAACACGTGTTTGCATAATCCGTTATATAAAATTATCTCAAATAACTTTCTTTGCGTCACTCATTCTTAAGCAATATCTGTAATATAAACTTTGTTTCCCTCACATGTTAAAAGTTCAGATTGGATCAGGTGGTTCACGCAGGCCTACTTACAACACATTTAGAAGACCGGCCACGTCATTTTAGTCCTAGTTATATTGAACAAAAAATGTCGAGTTTCCTTGTCTACCTTCGTGTAAATTTAAGAAATAAACATTCAGGAAAATTTAAAAATTCCGAACTACATTTGATGTTGGAGAAATTATACGATTTTTTGGATAGTATATGAAAAATTTTATTACGTTTTTAACAATAAAAACTATAATTATTCTTGAAATATTAATGAAAACTATATTTTAATAGTGGTTTGTAATGAAATAAATCGTTGCCGCTTATATAAAGTTGATTGACAAACGAGTGGAAAGCTGCTAATTCCACTAATAAGTTGTACTACCTTATTTCCAATAGAATATTCACAGTTTCAGTTCAATATAGTTTTGATTTTCATTAGTACGTAACTTGTATTTGTACAATATTTCCATGGATTGTGTTATAAGGTTTATTACGTTGAGGTTAAACAATTCTCAGCTGCTAAATTAAATGAAAACTTAATCGTTCGGCCGCGTTAGCCCCAGAGGAGATCAAACTTTCTCCTCCGTAATTAAAGTTCACAACTTCTGGCATAAAGATTTATTAGTTTAATGAATACTTTCCACGGTCATTAGTTACTCGATCACTGTATATTGTTCGAGATTGACGTTGATGGCGCAAATAATGAATTGATTACACGACAGCGCAGTCTGCTGTAACTCTGAGTTTAGTAATGACGCTGTAGTAAGTAACACGTGGACTGTAGAGCTGGGCATTTTGTGATGGATGTGCTTACAATTCACGTATTAATTGTAATATTGGGTAATTTCTTCAAAAACGTAGAAAATCGTTAGCCGTTTCGATTATTTGAGAATACATTAAGAGAGTGTAGAAAATTGTCTAAAATAGTAAACTTTTTGAAGAGATTAAGGCATTGTATATTTTAGCTGCTACAGACAACAACAATGAAACTGCAATCAAGTAAAAGACTCTTCATGTTTCAAACAGTTTACGAAATCTGAGTAATATGTTTACTTCAAACGCTTGGATTCTCAGAATCATTGTGTGACGTCATTTTTATTATTGACATAATGCATTACGACTACATTAGTGGTCCCTCGAGGCCTTACAGCTACTCACTTCTGGTCTCTCGGTAAATATTATTGAAGATTATATATAGTATTGTGGCGCTGTGCATTTCACATTTTATGTATACGCGCGCGCGCGCGCGCGCGCGCACACACACACACACACACACACACACACACACACACACACACACCACACACACGCACGCACGCACGCACGCACGCACGCACGCACGCGCACACACACACACACACACACACACACACACGTGTTGCCCTTTTTTAATTATCCAGTATGCGACTTAATAAAGAAAATAGACAATTTCGTCGCTTTGCATGTACTTTATATCAACAGTTAATTTTTTTTAAATTATTTTAACCCATTTAGGTAATTGGTGCCTTGGTAAGGTGGTTTGTGAAGTATAATACAAGCCGACTTGAAAGTATTGGTGGTACTTACAAACTAACCAAGAGCTTGTGGCCGCACGGTCCAGTACGTCGGTCTTTGGATGTGAGATAGCGTAGGTCCGCATCTTGTCTGTCACTGTATTGATTTTCCTCCTTAATTTGTTTGATAAGATCACAAGCCATTGGCCCACTAAAATGGAAATAATAAAACTTAAAATGGGATCAGCCTCCCCTTTATAAAAAAAAACACACGCTTTTGTTGTTTATATCAACGATTTTATCATCTATACTGTTAGTTGTGTTAGTATACTACAAAAGAGGCAATAATAACAGTAGTGGGGGGAAATATTTGTCTTTAGGTTGATTCCACTACGCTAGTACACAGATTGTTGTTAAAATTAATCTCAGGAATAAATTTGTACATATCATCCACCATACGTTTATTTTAAACCGACACATTCTTAAAGTTACAAAATACGTTGGCGATAATGACAAAATGTATTTTTATATGAGTGGCGTCTGAAAAGTACTTCGCCCTGCACTTTACCTAACGTGTCGTGACGGTGGAAAAAACTTTGCAGTTCAACGCTTGGTTTACAACTCAGGGAGAAATCCGATCATTACTCTATGGTTCCCAGTGTTACTGGTTCAACAATCTCGATGGACTTTGCTTTCTCTTGGAATCCAAACAACGGCTTTCAGATATGCTTGTAAAGCTATGATACACTATACATAAACATAAAGGACAAGATATATTTTTATTGGATATTTAAAAAGTACTCCAGTTTTCGTTCATGCAAAATTTTAAGTCTACATATGAAATCTTTGTCGGCATATCAAGATATGCATGATATGTATTCATATTTGTGTTTGTTAAATTGGGTTTCGTATCGGTGTGTAAACAATACTATTCTACAAACTAAGTCAGTAAAAAATGACATTGTATGTGTTCATATATCTCATGTTTGCATTTCTAATACGTCTATTCAGTCTCTTTGTCCATCTATTATTTTTATTACTATTATTTTATTTATTCTGCTATGTTCTCGTCGCTAGCACGGTTACCACAACACAACAAACAAATATTGCTAACGCTAAGCAAATCCCACGGAGTGACATGGATCATCATCGAACTCAGTGTTCATGGTTCAGATATCTTCGAGATCTCCTGCGCACAGAGAGGAGGCAGACAGACAGACTATCTATAGGTAGATAGATAGGTAGACAGGCAGATATGTAACTTTTCTCACGAGCAATTGGCTTTGCTAAAGCTCAGCCAATAAAGCGTACACAACAAGAAAGACGAGTTTACAAAAGAACTTATAGGAAAGTAATCATTGCTGCGAAAGCATATGATGTTTCTAAATAAATTCTTTACCCCAAAAATATTTCCAAAACTGTCTGGGACATTATAAACAACAAAAGTCGCGAAAATAATCAAATAAAAGTCCAAATAGGGGATAGACTTGTGAGTGATGCCTCAGAGGTCGCTAGCGAGTTTAATAGATTTTTTGCATCTGTTGCTGGTGGGCGACATCACCGTTCATCACTTCCACAAGGAAACCCGAGGCGTAGACAGAGCCCAGCAACCTCATTGGTGCTGGCTCCTGTGTTTGAGGAAGAAATTAATCAAATAATTCAACAACTTCCAAACAATAAGTCTAATGACGTTAATTTTATGTCAATGTGGCTCATAAAAAAATGCTCAAAGCATATAGTGAAGCCACTGACCAAATTAGTTAATCTATCGTTTCAAACAGGAGTCTTTCCCTCTCTCCGTAAAGTGGCAAAAGTGCATCCAATTCATAAGAAAGATAACCCCAAAATTAAATAAATAACTATCGGCCTGTCACTATTTTGCCTGTATTGAGCAAAATATTCGAAAAACTCTTTTTGTCAAGAATGCTAAATTTTTTGAACAAGTACAACCAGCTTTCAGACGACCAATTTGGTTTCAGAAAGGGAAAGTCGACAATTGACGCTATAGTGAATCTTGTCGATATGGTTGTAGAGGGAATTGAAGGTCATAATCACACATTAAGTGTATTTATTGACCTTTATAAAGCGTTTGACTGTGTTGACCACAAAACACTGCTTGACAAATTAGAATCCCATGGCATTCAAGGCGTGCCACTTTTATGGATTAGTTCATTCCTAAACCATAGGACACAGGTCGTCCAAATTTCGAATCAAATTTCAAAACCTACTGCACTGAGCTATGGAGTTCCCCAGGGATCAATACTCAGTCCAATTCTTTTCGTGATATATGTTAATGACATTGAATCATCACAACTGCATGGAAAGCTTGTGCAGTACGCAGATGACACGACGCTCTGTTTTAGAGGGAGTACAAAACAAAATTTAGAAATACGGATCTTTGTTGACCTTAACAACTGTGTCCAACATTTCAATAGCCTCAATCTTCAAATAAACTCATTAAAATCAAATTTCCATTGTTGATGAGTTTCTGACATTCAACTGGGAGATCATGCAATGAGGAAACTGACTCCAGTACCGAAAGTGGGCGTAATTGGCATGGAATGAATAGGGAGTGAATGTTTGAATGTTGTAAGTTTAAATGTGGCCTTGATGTGGGATGAATGAAAAAAAAAATTAGACATGAAAATTAACGTTTGCTATGCAATGTATATTGTCCACTGCAATTAAACGATTTTATTTGATGGCAAAATATATATTTATATGATTAGTGTCTAAAAAGTACTTCAGTTTCCGTCTTGCTATTAACGTAACAACTTTTAACGGTCTGCAGAAAAACTACTTAACAAGTACCTGCGGGTGGACGGGAGCACTTTAAAGTTCGAGGTTTACAAGTTACTCAGAGGCTAAATGTTAGTCTCAACAATCTGGACGGAGTTTGTTTCCCAGCGGATCTTCAGTTCGGCGTTATGAAACTCCTTATTCGTCTTTTTTTCAATAAACTGTCTTCCATTAAGCGAATGTCTTGTGATAGAGGGAAATACGGAACTGTACAGTGCAATGGCGGTTGCTATGTGTTGGACACTTCGTATAACCATGCTGCTGGCGTATGAGCTACTTGGAATGTGGTAGGTACTTGCTCTGTACGGTATTCTCTTGTCGTCGTGCACGATCAACTTGGCGCGGACATTGATCGTGTCACAGGGTAGACATGCTTGATCAGTTTCACGTAACAGTTGTTTGTGGGTTCACCACTAGTAAGTCATCTCTGCAGCTTTATGTTCTTCGTAAGATGGAGCAAGGTGACCAACAGAGGGACTGGAGCTGGGTGGCGCGGACATTGATCGTGTCACAGGGTAGACATGCTTGATCAGTTTCACGTAACAGTTGTTTGTGGGTTCACCACTAGTCAGTCATCTCTGCAGCTTTATGTTCTTCGTAAGATGGAGCAAGGTGACCAACAGAGGGACTGGAGCTGTGTGGCGCGGACATTGATCGTGGCACAGGGTAGACATGCTTGATCAGTTTCACGTAACGGTTGTTTGTGGGTTCACCACTAGTCAGTCATCTCTGCAGCTTTATGTTCTTCGTAAGATGGAGCAAGGTGACCAACAGAGGGACTGGAGCTGTGTGGCGCGGACATTGATCGTGTCACAGGGTAGACATGCTTGATCAGTTTCACGTAACGGTTGTTTGTGGATTCACCACTAGTCAGTCATCTCTGCAGCTTTATGTTCTTCGTAAGATGGAGCAAGGTGATCAACAGAGGGACTGGAGCTGTGTGGCGCGGACATTGATCATGTCACAGGGTAGACATGCTTGATCAGTTTCACGTAACGGTTGTTTGTGGGTTCACCACTAGTCAGTCATCTCTGCAGCTTTATGTTCTTCATAAGATGGAGCAATGTGACCACCAGAGTTACTGGAGCTGCGTGGAGTCAGATTGTGGGAGTTGGGTGTACTAAAGTTAGTTGTACTCGTGCATTACTGTATCATTCGTACTTCTTATAGTTCCATTACTTACGCTACTTAGCTTCCGTTGTATTGTTGAAAGTATTGATATTGTTTTTTTTTATTCATTTATATCGTTGCGTATGGTAAAAAATGTAAGATACGTCTTGAATATTAGACTGCTGTGATATGGTAATCGCTATCGTCAGAGAGTATATGCATTTAAGAGCCGGCTGTAATACAATGATATGTAAAGTTTAGAATATTTCTAAACGATGAAGTACATGAAGGTTTGTGACTTTTTTAAATAATCCATAAAAATATAAATAAACCAAAGGTGTATGTATCCTAATCAATCGTATCTATAAAATGATACATCTCTCATAATTGTACGTCTATAAATAAGGAAGTAACATCTCATGGTTTGTAACTTTGTGCTTATGGGACAAACCTCAAGGTCATTTTACTACAGTCGGGTCTTAATGTTTATGCAGCGATGTATAACACACGAATTCCTGATAAATTGATGAAATTCATTTACTAGACTTACCTATATTGTATTTTAAAACTTGTAACGAGCTTTTTATGTTATAACTGTATTAAGTATGGAAAACCTAATAGTACATTAACTAGACTTACCTATATTGTATTTTAAAACTTGTAACGAGCTTTTTATGTTATAACTGTATTAAGTATGGAAAACCTAATAGTACATTTACTAGACTTACCTATATTGTATTTTAAAACTTGTAACGAGCTTTTTATGTTATAACTGTATGAAGTATGGAAAACCTAATAGTACATTTACTAGACTTACCTATATTGTATTTTAAAACTTGTAACGAGCTTTTTATGTTATAACTGTATGAAGTATGGAAAACCTAATAGTACATTTACTAGACTTACCTATATTGTATTTTAAAACTTGTAACGAGCTTTTTATGTTATAACTGTATGAAGTATGGAAAACCTAATAGTACATTTACTAGACTTACCTATATTGTATTTTAAAACTTGTAACGAGCTTTTTATGTTATAACTGTATGAAGTATGGAAAACCTAATAGTACATTTACTAGACTTACCTATATTGTATTTTAAAACTTGTAACGAGCTTTTTATGTTATAACTGTATTAAGTATGGAAAACCTAATAGTACATTTACTAGACTTACCTATATTGTATTTTAAAACTTGTAACGAGCTTTTTATGTTATAACTGTATTAAGTATGGAAAACCTAATAGTACATTTACTAGACTTACCTATATTGTATTTTAAAACTTGTAACGAGCTTTTTATGTTATAACTGTATTAAGTATGGAAAACCTAATAGTACATTTACTAGACTTACCTATATTGTATTTTAAAACTTGTAACGAGCTTTTTATGTTATAACTGTATTAAGTATGGAAAACCTAATAGTACATTAACTAGACTTACCTATATTGTATTTTAAAACTTGTAACGAGCTTTTTATGTTATAACTGTATTAAGTATGGAAAACCTAATAGTACATTTACTAGACTTACCTATATTGTATTTTAAAACTTGTAACGAGCTTTTTATGTTATAACTGTATTAAGTATGGAAAACCTAATAGTACATTAACTAGACTTACCTATATTGTATTTTAAAACTTGTAACGAGCTTTTTATGTTATAACTGTATTAAGTATGGAAAACCTAATAGTACATTTACTAGACTTACCTATATTGTATTTTAAAACTTGTAACGAGCTTTTTATGTTATAACTGTATTAAGTATGGAAAACCTAATAGTACATTAACTAGACTTACCTATATTGTATTTTAAAACTTGTAACGAGCTTTTTATGTTATAACTGTATTAAGTATGGAAAACCTAATAGTACATTTACTAGACTTACCTATATTGTATTTTAAAACTTGTAACGAGCTTTTTATGTTATAACTGTATTAAGTATGGAAAACCTAATAGTACATTAACTAGACTTACCTATATTGTATTTTAAAACTTGTAACGAGCTTTTTATGTTATAACTGTATTAAGTATGGAAAACCTAATAGTACATTAACTAGACTTACCTATATTGTATTTTAAAACTTGTAACGAGCTTTTTATGTTATAACTGTATTAAGTATGGAAAACCTAATAGTACATTTACTAGACTTACCTATATTGTATTTTAAAACTTGTAACGAGCTTTTTATGTTATAACTGTATTAAGTATGGAAAACCTAATAGTACATTTACTAGACTTACCTATATTGTATTTTAAAACTTGTAACGAGCTTTTTATGTTATAACTGTATTAAGTATGGAAAACCTAATAGTACATTTACTAGACTTACCTATATTGTATTTTAAAACTTGTAACGAGCTTTTTATGTTATAACTGTATTAAGTATGGAAAACCTAATAGTACATTAACTAGACTTACCTATATTGTATTTTAAAACTTGTAACGAGCTTTTTATGTTATAACTGTATTAAGTATGGAAAACCTAATAGTACATTAACTAGACTTACCTATATTGTATTTTAAAACTTGTAACGAGCTTTTTATGTTATAACTGTATTAAGTATGGAAAACCTAATAGTACATTTACTAGACTTACCTATATTGTATTTTAAAACTTGTAACGAGCTTTTTATGTTATAACTGTATTAAGTATGGAAAACCTAATAGTACATTTACTAGACTTACCTATATTGTATTTTAAAACTTGTAACGAGCTTTTTATGTTATAACTGTATTAAGTATGGAAAACCTAATAGTACATTTACTAGACTTACCTATATTGTATTTTAAAACTTGTAACGAGCTTTTTATGTTATAACTGTATTAAGTATGGAAAACCTAATAGTACATTTACTAGACTTACCTATATTGTATTTTAAAACTTGTAACGAGCTTTTTATGTTATAACTGTATTAAGTATGGAAAACCTAATAGTACATTTACTAGACTTACCTATATTGTATTTTAAAACTTGTAACGAGCTTTTTATGTTATAACTGTATTAAGTATGGAAAACCTAATAGTACATTAACTAGACTTACCTATATTGTATTTTAAAACTTGTAACGAGCTTTTTATGTTATAACTGTATTAAGTATGGAAAACCTAATAGTACATTAACTAGACTTACCTATATTGTATTTTAAAACTTGTAACGAGCTTTTTATGTTATAACTGTATTAATTATGGAAAACCTAATAGTACATTTACTAGACTTACCTATATTGTATTTTAAAACTTGTAACGAGCTTTTTATGTTATAACTGTATTAAGTATGGAAAACCTAATAGTACATTAACGTAGACCCCAGGTAATGTAGATATCATGAGCGCCATACTCAATGTCTCACACGTGCTGTAATGTATTTATAATGTTAGAAGAGTGGAACCACCCGTGTCTGCCTGTCAGTGTTTGCTATATTTTTTATTCAGGACTTCTCAACTTTGGCTACAAAAATGAGATGTGACAAGGTAAATTATTGTTCTTCTCAGTCTCAAAAGAACTATCCTTATCAGTATCGTAAGACATTAATACTTCCATTTGGTACCAGTCTTGTGCATCTTAGTGTTCAATTTGCACAACAAGGCGAGAGATGATATAATTATTTATATTTGACAATACAGTATATCTTTGCAATAATTGTGTCGACTGTTACTCATAGCATTACAAATAAAATATTTGTTACTCTATAAACTACTTTATGAATGGCTGTAATGTAACGTCATAACGTATTTGTGTAACTCTTATTAGTGCTCGTACTGTGTCATAATTCTCATTATAAAGGTACGAATAATATGAAACCGAATTCCTTATAATTTTGCGTGCAATTTTTATTTTAGAATAACATACTTATTTTTAAATAGTTTAAGATTTATTGATAAATACGTATATTTGAATTGGGAAACAAAAAAACATCAATAGGATGTTTATGAGCACGTAGACTACAATCAGACGGTCGATCACCATCTTCGACTAGAGAATAAGGAGAACAATTGTGTGTGATATGAATTGTTCTTTTAGGCCACAAATAAAAATGAACGCCTGAGCACATTTACTTTGAACCTTCCTAGGGATATTATACAGTTTTATAACTTTTGATGTTCAGTTCTGTTTTACATGTAAATTAAATAAAGCAGAGAAATGTAAAAAACAAATAAATACATATTTTAAAATTAGGATGTATTTGATACCAATAACAGTACTAGATCTACCTTATCCGTATCTCATAAATGACTCGATATGAGTGATGAGATTGAGTACTACTTCAACTGTGACAATGTACAGTTTAAGTTCACTTTGTAGAAGCTTAAACAAAACCAATAACCAATAGAGTTGCTCTGTAAAATTTGCACCGGAGAAACAGTTTGATGGCACAACACTGCAGTAAACATTGCGTCATTTGTCACACTAATTAACGTGATCTGTTACAGAAAAACAAACCTATAAAATTTAATTTGTAATACTATTGTAACGTAACGACACAATATAACGATACAATATATATATATATATATATATATATATATATATATAATTACAATATATACAATATAGATAGATAGATAAATACTTGAGATGTGTAATGATATAAGATTCTTTGAAAATAGTAGTATTAGTATATTTCTTCAAAGAAAGCAATAGAAGTAAACTGCTTTAAAGATGTAGTAGATTTTATTATCAGGTCTCCAGTGATTTACACTCAGCTATGTTTAAGGTTTTGCTTGTATAATATGGATGTTAAGTTGATCCACATTGGAATGGTATCGAGCACGATTATACTGAAATTAATTAAATTACGCCATAGCAGCCTTGTAAAGTAATGGTTCTATGGCAATTCAAGAGGATTATGTAAGTAATAATTATCATCTCTGTGCTAAATATTTGGAATATGTTCTGTTGTTTTGGCTATAAGGATATAAAATCCATTGGCAGAATAAGACAGGACATTTGTCCCTGCCTGCCCAAGCTGGGCGCAAGGTGCAGACTTGAATGAAGGATACGTTATAGAGGAACAAAGGATTGAGCGTCTAGCAGCTGTCGCTCATGAATATGAACCTCAAACTTGTGCCCGTCTTTCAATAAACTCGCCATACTGGCTCCAACTTCTCAAATTCCGCACAATGTGATATCGAATGCTTCAAACTTTGAACAATACTTTGTCATACATCTTTGTAAAGTTTGTAACTCTCTGTGGCATTTCTCTAGTGGATTCGATTTAGGACTTATGTAATACTATTACAACAAAGAGTTATGAATTACAAATGACATACTTACAACGTGATATAAGTAAATTAATGCAATTACATCAATAACACGAACTATATGAAAAGCTGTGACTGTGTTTTAATATGAATACAATATCAGGGCTAAGGTTATAGCTTTTTATGTCAAAACATGTTGATGTTGCTCTGAAAAAGCCTAACTTTTGATTTTATTTTTAGACTTGTACTAAAGAATTAATTAAAGCCAAGGTGATTCCAATGACTTTAAAGTTGTTGCCCTATGTATAAAAAGGTTATATTTAGGCACGAGTTAGGTAATTAGTTACATGTAATATGTTTTTTAATAAGATAGATATAGGTACACATTTTTTACAGTTGTGTATAGTTAAAAAAAGCATGAGTTGGGCTCATTTTTAATTGCGGGGTCTAAAGACAGACGACTAATAGCAATATTCATAGATATATACATTCATACTCATGAGCGAATGCGATATCGTACAAACAATAGGTGTTTGAATTCAATTGTTGCCAGTTGATGATTACGCTGAAATTTTAGAAGGTTACAGTAAAGATTTGAAAGCAAATGTGTGATGAAATTGTAGCGGAGAGAGGAAGATGTTCCGGAACCATTTTTGGTAGTGACACTGAGGACTCAGGTTACATCTCACATGTCACAAACATTGATATCACTGTTGTGTGGACTTACCGCTTTCTTGCTTACTTAGCTACTTGTCAAGTACACTATTACACTTAAACGTTTAGATTCTTATTCTATACAGCTACGCAATCTCCCTCCTCTTTATCATCACTAAGTCTCCTACTAAAGGGGAAATTAAACGAACACGTTCATCATAAACTAAATAGAAAAGTAAATAATTTCTTGAAGTTCAAACACTCGTAGGAGGTTAAATAGGGTTGATGAAATGGCTAGAAAAGGTATATTATTGTTTTAAAATATCCAGTAGTCGTAGATAGATCAAGTTTGACACACATTTATATTATACTTTCGACTCGATTTACCCGAAGTACATTATAATGGTATTAAATAGTCGCTATATGACCGAAATAGTTATACAAACTCTACTACGATACCACACGTAGATACCCATGACTGCAGTTGTCGCTATATGACCGAAATAGTTAGACAAACTCTACTACGGTACCACACGTAGATAGCCATGACTGCAGTTGTCGCTATATGACCGAAATAGTTAGACAAAATCTACTACGGTACCACACGTAGATACCCATGACTGCAGGTGTCGCTATATGACCGAAATAGTTAGACAAACTCTACTACGGTACCACACGTAGATACCCATGACTGCAGTTGTCGCTATATGACCGAAATAGTTAGACAAACTCTACTACGGTACCACACGTAGATAGCCATGACTGCAGTTGTCGCTATATGACCGAAATAGTTAGACAAACTCTACTACGGTACCACACGTAGATAGCCATGACTGCAGTTGTCGCTATATGACCGAAATAGTTAGACAAACTCTACTACGGTACCACACGTAGATAGCCATGACTGCAGTTGTCGCTATATGACCGAAATAGTTAGACAAACTCTACTACGGTACCACACGTAGATAGCCATGACTGCAGTTGTCGCTATATGACCGAAATAGTTAGACAAACTCTACTACGGTACCACACGTAGATACCCATGACTGCAGTTGTCGCTATATGACCGAAATAGTTAGACAAACTCTACTACGGTACCACACGTAGATAGCCATGACTGCAGTTGTCGCTATATGACCGAAATAGTTAGACAAACTCTACTACGGTACCACACGTAGATAGCCCATGACTGCAGTTGTCGCTATATGACCGAAATAGTTAGACAAACTCTACTACGGTACCACACGTAGATACCCATGACTGCAGTTGTCGCTATATGACCGAAATAGTTAGACAAACTCTACTACGGTACCACACGTAGATAGCCATGACTGCAGTTGTCGCTATATGACCGAAATAGTTAGACAAACTCTACTACGGTACCACACGTAGATACCCATGACTGCAGTTGTCGCTATATGACCGAAATAGTTAGACAAACTCTACTACGGTACCACACGTAGATAGCCATGACTGCAGTTGTCGCTATATGACCGAAATAGTTAGACAAACTCTACTACGGTACCACACGTAGATAGCCATGACTGCAGTTGTCGCTATATGACCGAAATAGTTAGACAAACTCTACTACGGTACCACACGTAGATAGCCATGACTGCAGTTGTCGCTATATGACCGAAATAGTTAGACAAACTCTACTACGGTACCACACGTAGATAGCCATGACTGCAGTTGTCGCTATATGACCGAAATAGTTAGACAAACTCTACTACGGTACCACACGTAGATAGCCATGACTGCAGTTGTCGCTATATGACCGAAATAGTTAGACAAACTCTACTACGGTACCACACGTAGATAGCCATGACTGCAGTTGTCGCTATATGACCGAAATAGTTAGACAAACTCTACTACGGTACCACACGTAGATAGCCATGACTGCAGTTGTCGCTATATGACCGAAATAGTTAGACAAACTCTACTACGGTACCACACGTAGATAGCCATGACTGCAGTTGTCGCTATATGACCGAAATAGTTAGACAAACTCTACTACGGTACCACACGTAGATAGCCATGACTGCAGTTGTCGCTATATGACCGAAATAGTTAGACAAACTCTACTACGGTACCACACGTAGATAGCCATGACTGCAGTTGTCGCTATATGACCGAAATAGTTAGACAAACTCTACTACGGTACCACACGTAGATAGCCATGACTGCAGTTGTCGCTATATGACCGAAATAGTTAGACAAACTCTACTACGGTACCACACGTAGATAGCCATGACTGCAGTTGTCGCTATATGACCGAAATAGTTAGACAAACTCTACTACGGTACCACACGTAGATAGCCATGACTGCAGTTGTCGCTATATGACCGAAATAGTTAGACAAACTCTACTACGGTACCACACGTAGATAGCCATGACTGCAGTTGTCGCTATATGACCGAAATAGTTAGACAAACTCTACTACGGTACCACACGTAGATAGCCATGACTGCAGTTGTCGCTATATGACCGAAATAGTTAGACAAACTCTACTACGGTACCACACGTAGATAGCCATGACTGCAGTTGTCGCTATATGACCGAAATAGTTAGACAAACTCTACTACGGTACCACACGTAGATAGCCATGACTGCAGTTGTCGCTATATGACCGAAATAGTTAGACAAACTCTACTACGGTACCACACGTAGATAGCCATGACTGCAGTTGTCGCTATATGACCGAAATAGTTAGACAAACTCTACTACGGTACCACACGTAGATAGCCATGACTGCAGTTGTCGCTATATGACCGAAATAGTTAGACAAACTCTACTACGGTACCACACGTAGATAGCCATGACTGCAGTTGTCGCTATATGACCGAAATAGTTAGACAAACTCTACTACGGTACCACACGTAGATAGCCCATGACTGCAGTTGTCGCTATATGACCGAAATAGTTAGACAAACTCTACTACGGTACCACACGTAGATAGCCATGACTGCAGTTGTCGCTATATGACCGAAATAGTTAGACAAACTCTACTACGGTACCACACGTAGATAGCCATGACTGCAGTTGTCGCTATATGACCGAAATAGTTAGACAAACTCTACTACGGTACCACACGTAGATAGCCATGACTGCAGTTGTCGCTATATGACCGAAATAGTTAGACAAACTCTACTACGGTACCACACGTAGATAGCCATGACTGCAGTTGTCGCTATATGACCGAAATAGTTAGACAAACTCTACTACGGTACCACACGTAGATAGCCCATGACTGCAGTTGTCGCTATATGACCGAAATAGTTAGACAAACTCTACTACGGTACCACACGTAGATAGCCATGACTGCAGTTGTCGCTATATGACCGAAATAGTTAGACAAACTCTACTACGGTACCACACGTAGATAGCCATGACTGCAGTTGTCGCTATATGACCGAAATAGTTAGACAAACTCTACTACGGTACCACACGTAGATACCCATGACTGCAGTTGTCGCTATATGACCGAAATAGTTAGACAAACTCTACTACGGTACCACACGTAGATAGCCATGACTGCAGTTGTCGCTATATGACCGAAATAGTTAGACAAACTCTACTACGGTACCACACGTAGATACCCATGACTGCAGTTGTCGCTATATGACCGAAATAGTTAGACAAACTCTACTACGGTACCACACGTAGATAGCCATGACTGCAGTTGTCGCTATATGACCGAAATAGTTAGACAAACTCTACTACGGTACCACACGTAGATAGCCATGACTGCAGTTGTCGCTATATGACCGAAATAGTTAGACAAACTCTACTACGGTACCACACGTAGATACCACCTAGATAGCCATGACTGCAGTTGTCGCTATATGACCGAAATAGTTAGACAAACTCTACTACGGTACCACACGTAGATAGCCATGACTGCAGTTGTCGCTATATGACCGAAATAGTTAGACAAACTCTACTACGGTACCACACGTAGATACCCATGACTGCAGTTGTCGCTATATGACCGAAATAGTTAGACAAACTCTACTACGGTACCACACGTAGATAGCCATGACTGCAGTTGTCGCTATATGACCGAAATAGTTAGACAAACTCTACTACGGTACCACACGTAGATACCCATGACTGCAGTTGTCGCTATATGACCGAAATAGTTAGACAAACTCTACTACGGTACCACACGTAGATAGCCCATGACTGCAGTTGTCGCTATATGACCGAAATAGTTAGACAAACTCTACTACGGTACCACACGTAGATAGCCATGACTGCAGTTGTCGCTATATGACCGAAATAGTTAGACAAACTCTACTACGGTACCACACGTAGATACCCATGACTGCAGTTGTCGCTATATGACCGAAATAGTTAGACAAACTCTACTACGGTACCACACGTAGATAGCCATGACTGCAGTTGTCGCTATATGACCGAAATAGTTAGACAAACTCTACTACGGTACCACACGTAGATACCCATGACTGCAGTTGTCGCTATATGACCGAAATAGTTAGACAAACTCTACTACGGTACCACACGTAGATAGCCATGACTGCAGTTGTCGCTATATGACCGAAATAGTTAGACAAACTCTACTACGATACCACACGTAGATAGCCATGACTGCAGTTGTCGCTATATGACCGAAATAGTTAGACAAACTCTACTACGATACCACACGTAGATACCCATGACTGCAGTTGTCGCTATATGACCGAAATAGTTAGACAAACTCTACTACGGTACCACACGTAGATAGCCATGACTGCAGTTGTCGCTATATGACCGAAATAGTTAGACAAACTCTACTACGGCACCACACGTAGATAGCCATGACTGCAGTTGTCGCTATATGACCGAAATAGTTAGACAAACTCTACTACGGCACCACACGTAGATAGCCATGACTGCAGTTGTCGCTATATGACCGAAATAGTTAGACAAACTCTACTACGATACCACACGTAGATAGCCATGACTGTAGTTGTCGCTATATGACCGAAATAGTTAGACAAACTCTACTACGGCACCACACGTAGATAGCCATGACTGCAGTTGTCGCTATATGACCGAAATAGTTAGACAAACTCTACTACGGCACCACACGTAGATAGCCATGACTGCAGTTGTCGCTATATGACCGAAATAGTTTGACAAACTCTACTAAGGTACCACACGTAGATAGCCATGACTGCAGTTGTCGCTATATGACCGAAATAGTTAGACAAACTCTACTACGATACCACACGTAGATAGCCATGACTGCAGTTGTCGCTATATGACCGAAATAGTTATACAAACTCTACTACGGTACCACACGTAGATACCCATGACTGCAGTTGTCGCTATATGACCGAAATAGTTAGACAAACTCTACTACGGTACCACACGTAGATACCCATGACTGCAGGTGTCGCTATATGACCGAAGTAGTCTTTTTAGAACATCGTCCTAGACGGGAAACGCTACTATAGCGTTGGAAATCTTAAACTGGAAGATTTTTATCTATATTGGGCAATAATGAAAACGTTACTAGAGTACCGAAAATAACTTAGGCCGAGAGAAGATTACAAAGGTCGGAAGTAAACACTTTTTGACCGACGTTTGTTTCTCAGATTGATTATGCGTATATTTTCGATCATTAAAACAGTGGAAACTGTACTTCGGTGTTCTTATAATATATAATTACTTCTTGTCGTATTAGCGTTTTTGTTACTTTTAAACTTCTTAACAATGAACAGAGAATTAATACATACCATTATCATGTGTACATCCGATTTAAAATTTTTGTAGAGCTCATTCATATCACACCGTAAGTGCTTCCATTTAGACTAATATATATTTAATATTCCTACACTTTAGTGAAAGTTATTTTAAATGTTACTGACATTGTTGGAACTCTTCATCTATAAATTATAGAACATTGCAGAGACATTCATGTATTTTATTGGTACTCATAAAAACTGTTTCATTCTACGACTTCAGGATCCCAAACATTTCTATTTAAACTGAAATTGTAATTATTTTGACATGTATCAGGAGATTAGAATATTTTACTGTCACAATCAATAGTTTCCATTAGTGTTTATTATACCATTATAAAGGATATACCCAACACGTTACCCTTTTTCAACAATAAATCTCGTGCAAAGCCGCCGGTAACTGCTAGTAAATTTAAGACTTTCACTTACCCTAGGGTAAACAGGCCTTTCTGGTTCTGGTTTCACAGCTAAACTTTGCAGGCAGTTTTTGGTAACCGTCCCTTGAGGATTGTTTATCCCATGCAGGCGTACATAAAATTACTTATTTTATCTTGTTTAATTTGTACTCCTAAAATTCTTTACATGGTCAGTAGTTGAACTGGTATGGTAGATTACTATACATACTAGTTTAATACATAATGTCTTTTCTGTAATAGCTCTCCTACAATATACATGTACTTTGGGATGTGAATAATATTGTTAGGGCTTTTAGTTTGTACATATGAATGGATTCTTTCATATGCAATGATCTGTTAACATGACGCCAGGCCACATTTCTATTATTAGAATAATAAGCTCAAAACGGATTTCAAAAGGCATCTATATTTATACAATATGAACAAGTTCATAAATTATTATTGTTTAAAGAAATACTTCTTTTTAGCTTACATTAACATTCATCTTTGATTCTAGCATAATCGTATGCACTGGGATTACTGTCATAAAACCAAATAATCCGTTTTTTCTTTTACTTATAATAAAACTCAACAAAGGACAAGATGGAATTTGGACTCAGTCCTGCAATTCACATAGAGTACATTATAAAATCGGTAGATGACAATTAACAATTAGTACAAAATGTGTGTATAGCCTAACTATGACTTTAAAACATTTCTATTTCAAAATTAAACTCGGATTTTTTATAATATTAAAATACACTTTTTTTATTTGGGTCTCGCGTTCAAACGTTTGTTAATTTTTACAAAGAATAATGCTTTACAAAACAATGGTTTATTACTAAAACATAAAGTGAAAGCAGTTTAATTTTAAAACTGAAGTACTGCAGTATCATAAGTCTCCCTGTGTATTTTATACCCTAGACACGTAATGCCGACTGCGTTACTCTTGTCCCTAGAGCAAAGTTGTCTTGTCTCTGTGCTGCTTCAGTAATTCACCGATGTATCTCTCGGTACGTGAGAGTGGCTTAGATAATGATATCTTAATCATTTCATCCAACTATTTGAACATTAGTACCGAACGAACGAACGGAAACGGTTTAGATTTAACGACATCAAATCTTCTTTGTAAAACTAAACACAATGAGTAGTAATTTATATATTAAAACGAGTATTTATTAATTAAAGTTGTTATTCGGAACGAACTATACTCTGTGGGCGTTTGTGAAGCCTATATCTGGAATACGAACCGACCTATTGGCTTGAAACTGTTGTATGATTGTACTCAGTCTATTTACATCTTTATTTCTACTTCGAATTTTTCTTGCTATAGTTGTTGTATATAAGATCAATGTAAAAATGTTCGCTAATGCTTAATAAGATCCATGGCCTCGCATGTACCATATGCAAAGCCTACCAGCTCCAGCAATGATACGGATAGCATTTATACTACAGAAAAAGGCTATCCGTATCATTGCTGGAGCTGGTAGGCTTGATCACTGTAGGGATATTTTTGTACAGCTCAGGATTCTCACTCTACCTTGTCTGTATATAATGCAATGCTTGTTGTATCTTAGAAAAAATGAAGACAGAATTATGCTCAGAAATGAAATCCACTCGTACAATACAAGAAATAGCCATTTAATAAATTTACCTCCACATAGACTTAGCAAAAGTGAAAAAAAACCCTCTGCACATTGCATCTAAATTCATGAATAAATTGCCTATGGAAATGAAAAAATTAAAAGACTGTTCTTTTAAATCAAAATTATATAATTTCTTGTTAAATAATGCATTTTATTCAATAAGTGAGTTTTTTATTGAGACAATGGACTGACAATGACTTCTTTAACTAGTGAAGTACAATTATAAATTATACTGACCTGCCTATGTATTTGTGTGAAATATCTTGTGGCCAATAAATTATTCTATTCTATTCTATTCAAATCGATGTTATCTATATAGAAATAAGAAATTATACCAAATTTAAAGGATGTAGGTCAGTTTGTTCTCTAGATATCGTGTAGCCAGACATACAGACAGAAATACAATTTTTACTATCCCTCATGTTATAGGCTCACTGATACTGAGGCAATAAAAGAACGTTTGTGGTATTAGTAAAAAGGCATTTATAATGTAAGAAGACAAAAATACAGAAACACTTAATAATAACAAGGAAAACATAAGTAAAATACTCAGGAAAAGTAACAATTCGATTTTATTTAATGAACAAAATAGAATAAGTTTACAGAAATATCGAATTGTATAAACATAACTTATTAAATAAAATTAACTAAATATTCGTCTCTTATAAAAATATTATTTGAAATGTTTTTTACATTAATTATTTTTCTCCATTCTACCAAACGTCCATTGTATAGTTACATCCGAGTGGCATTAGTAAAGTTATGATTGTCGGATATCAAAGTTGAGTTGGCAGTCAGCCAACTAGCCGCTCCTCGGTATCGTTCCTTTATGTTTTCCCTGTCTTGTCTGCCTCATAATAATTGTGTTGTCCGCTCTCTTTATTAAACATTCTAGCAATATTAAAATATTTTTAGACGTCTTTTTTCAATCTTGTAGTGAGGAAACATAGCATAAAAAAGAGGTAAAGTCACTAGCTTCTTCGCAGTTCTTGAAGTTTAAGTCTGATATTGTACACATTTAAGAAACTTAAAAGTCATACTTTATAATAGTTTGTTCTAGTGTCGCCTAACAACAAGTCTGTTTCTGGGAGAAGCTTATAGATATGACGCAGTTTCCAACTTTACATAATCATGTTAAGTAAATAAATAATTGCAATTTGCAATGAAATATTTCTACGAGTTGACAAAAAAGGATAAAAGTAGTTCAGCTTTGTGATAGTTACGCTCAAAAATATATAGAAAAATAACGTGCGTGTAGTGCCTTGACAAAAGTAAGTGATGAATTAACTTACCGTATTTAACTTCTGTGGGGCAATTAATAAAAGGCCATTAGATTTTAGTAACCATTCGGACAAACATTAATATTTATTTTCTTTGATAAAAGCTTTAACGACTTTAGGATAATTTTCATTGGGGCACTGTGTGCTTTCAGTCTTGTTTTCTTTACTATAAAATCTGTTGTCAAAATTGCTTCTAAAACTCGAATCCTTTATTGATCATAGGTAAAATACTTTGTTTACATCATAGTCATAAGTAGGTGTAAGTTAGGTAGTATATCTAAGTTACTTTCGAGTCACTAATATAGTTATAAAACAACCTATCAATAAAGGGATTAAACAAGCCATATCCAGCGTTTCGCAAGTTTGTAGATAACTTAATCAATTCGCTACTTTTATTACATATTTCACCACAGTTTAGCTCCTCGTACAGCGTAATACCGCGGCTGGAAACTCCCGGACGCGGGGTTGAACAGAACCCAAACTCTCGGCTGTTTCCCCTCAGGAGAGAAAACTTTCTCTTCCATAATTTAATTTTCATAACTTTGTTATAGTTAGAAATCGATGTAATTAATGAGCATGGTTATGGTCGCTATCACATTTTATGGTGGCTATCACACAGTAGCACAAATGCCGTAATTTTTTTCCATTTCGATGCTTTTAATAGTTGTACGTCATGTAAGGTTCTTCTACAGTTGTAGTAAAAAGAATTACAGATACTACCTAGTTACTTTTAAACCGCGGGGCGGCGTCTCGCATTGATTGTGTAGAGCCAATACTATTCAAGTTTCCATTACCAATACTTGGGGTGACACAATTTGTACAGGATGAACACTAAATGGATTACATTACAGATACTACCTAGTTACTTTTAAACCGCGGGGCGGCGTCTCGCATTGATTGTGTAGAGCCAATACTATTCAAGTTTCCATTACCAATACTTGGGGTGACACAATTTGTACAGGATGAACACTAAATGGATTACATTACAGATACTCCGGTGTTGACAGTGAAACCGCGGTGCGGCGTCTCGCATTGATTGTGTAGAGCCAATACTATTCAAGTCTCCATTACCAATACTTGGGGTGACACAATTTGTACAGGATGAACACTAAATGGATTACATTACAGATACTCCGGTGTTGACAGTGAAACCGCGGGGCGGCGTCTCGCATTGATTGTGTAGAGCCAATACTATTCAAGTTTCCATTACCAATACTTGGGGTGACACAATTTGTACAGGATGAACACTAAATGGATTACATTACAGATACTCCGGTGTTGACAGTGAAACCGCGGGGCGGCGTCTCGCATTGATTGTGTAGAGCCAATACTATTCAAGTTTCCATTACCAATACTTGGGGTGACACAATTTGTACAGGATGAACACTAAATGGATTACATTACAGATACTCCGGTGTTGACAGTGAAACCGCGGTGCGGCGTCTCGCATTGATTGTGTAGAGCCAATACTATTCAAGTCTCCATTACCAATACTTGGGGTGACACAATTTGTACAGGATGAACACTAAATGGATTACATTACAGATACTCCGGTGTTGACAGTGAAACCGCGGGGCGGCGTCTCGCATTGATTGTGTAGAGCCAATACTATTCAAGTTTCCATTACCAATACTTGGGGTGACACAATTTGTACAGGATGAACACTAAATGGATTACATTACAGATACTACCTAGTTACTTTTAAACCGCGGGGCGGCGTCTCGCATTGATTGTGTAGAGCCAATACTATTCAAGTCTCCATTACCAATACTTGGGGTGACACAATTTGTACAGGATGAACACTAAATGGATTACATTACAGATACTACCTAGTTACTTTTAAACCGCGGTGCGGCGTCTCGCATTGATTGTGTAGAGCCAATACTATTCAAGTCTCCATTACCAATACTTGGGGTGACACAATTTGTACAGGATGAACACTAAATGGATTACATTACAGATACTCCGGTGTTGACAGTGAAACCGCGGGGCGGCGTCTCGCATTGATTGTGTAGAGCCAATACTATTCAAGTTTCCATTACCAATACTTGGGGTGACACAATTTGTACAGGATGAACACTAAATGGATTACATTACAGATACTCCGGTGTTGACAGTGAAACCGCGGGGCGGCGTCCCGCATTGATTGTGTAGAGCCAATACTATTCAAGTTTCCATTACCAATACTTGGGGTGACACAATTTGTACAGGATGAACACTAAATGGATTACATTACAGATACTCCGGTGTTGACAGTGAAACCGCGGTGCGGCGTCTCGCATTGATTGTGTAGAGCCAATACTATTCAAGTCTCCATTACCAATACTTGGGGTGACACAATTTGTACAGGATGAACACTAAATGGATTACATTACAGATACTCTGGTGTTGACAGTGAAACCGCGGTGCGGCGTCTCGCATTGATTGTGTAGAGCCAACACTATTCAAGTTTCCATTACCAATACTTGGGGTGACACAATTTGTACAGGATGAACACTAAATGGATTACATTACAGATACTCCGGTGTTGACAGTGAAACCGCGGTGCGGCGTCTCGCATTGATTGTGTAGAGCCAATACTATTCAAGTCTCCATTACCAATACTTGGGGTGACACAATTTGTACAGGATGAACACTAAATGGATTACATTACAGATACTCCGGTGTTGACAGTGAAACCGCGGTGCGGCGTCTCGCATTGATTGTGTAGAGCCAATACTATTCAAGTCTCCATTACCAATACTTGGGGTGACACAATTTGTACAGGATGAACACTAAATGGATTACATTACAGATACTCTGGTGTTGACAGTGAAACCGCGGTGCGGCGTCTCGCATTGATTGTGTAGAGCCAATACTATTCAAGTCTCCATTACCAATACTTGGGGTGACACAATTTGTACAGGATGAACACTAAATGGATTACATTACAGATACTCCGGTGTTGACAGTGAAACCGCGGGGCGGCGTCTCGCATTGATTGTGTAGAGCCAATACTATTCAAGTCTCCATTACCAATACTTGGGGTGACACAATTTGTACAGGATGAACACTAAATGGATTACATTACAGATACTCCGGTGTTGACAGTGAAACCGCGGGGCGGCGTCTCGCATTGATTGTGTAGAGCCAATACTATTCAAGTCTCCATTACCAATACTTGGGGTGACACAATTTGTACAGGATGAACACTAAATGGATTACATTACAGATACTCCGGTGTTGACAGTGAAACCGCGGGGCGGCGTCTCGCATTGATTGTGTAGAGCCAATACTATTCAAGTCTCCATTACCAATACTTGGGGTGACACAATTTGTACAGGATGAACACTAAATGGATTACATTACAGATACTCCGGTGTTGACAGTGAAACCGCGGGGCGGCGTCTCGCATTGATTGTGTAGAGCCAATACTATTCAAGTCTCCATTACTAATACATTAGCGGTGTCTGGGGGTTACAGCGCCTGTAGTTTGTACACGGATACATTTACATTACTTGTTTCTTAAAAAAACTATAAGGTAGGGAAACTAAACATTCCAAACCAGGGCAGTCTGCAGCTGGTTTAAATTTGGATTTATTATATTTGCAGGTATAAAATTCTAATCAAATGTAAATAACAAAACTATACAAGATTATACAGCTGCCATTATATGTTAAGAAATTCTCATACGAGGGTTTTATCATTATACATTTTTAGTGGTTATTCCTTTTCGTTGTATCTATGTCCGTAAAATATTTCCATTTTAGTAATCTTACAAAAGATATTAGTGGAAAGCGAGGAACAGAAAAATTAGGCTTTTATCCAAAATAATTACTTTCTTTTACTTTACGCAATGTACATTTAGTTCAGCATATGGAGGGCTGTTATATTTCTTAAGAACACGCCAAAGACAAAGTCATTTAAAAACCGTAGTTGTATAATAATAGAACGTTTGGAGGATTAAGAGCGCTCTATGAATGTCTTCTGTCACTTAAACGCTCGATATTGTGTAACTATAATATTATTTAATAAGCTTGAAACGTTTATGGTGAATAAATTATCACTTAGTGGTTGAAACCATAACTCAGTGTAGAGACCAGTATTCTGAGATTGCCGATGTTCTGTCACAATGAATGCACGTAACTCAAAGATCCCCAATGAATATATCTCGTGAGAACCAATCCTCGAGTGAGAATTGCTAGACTTATAGTTCATTTGGAATGCAACTGAGAATTGTTTGAAAGAAATAAAATATGATTGTTGTTGATTGCGTATCAATAGGAAAGTTAGCAATACGTGGCTACGTGTTCTGTGTCTGTGGGTGATAAGGATTGGTTGTGGCAGCGGTGTACCAAGATTTTAAAAACAATACCGTGTGCCGTCGTCTAGCCCCTGGTAGACTGAAGAGTGGTAGAATTTCAATTCTCTTATTTTAATCTTAAACATTGCAGTGCATTAACGTTCACTGCAACATACAATCCGGTTAAATTTATTTAAAATACGTCACGTATCTTAATTTTTATCTTTATGTAAAAATAACTCAGATGTCCCAGAGATGTAATCTTAAGTTTTATTTTAGGTAGAGCAAATCACGTATAATTATGAATTTCCCCTAAATCACTGTACTTTGAATACTCGTTGGGTTTTTTTTTTGTCAAACGAACATTAACATTAAATAGTAAATGATACAAATATGTTATCAATTAACTAATTCATAACGAAGACAACGGTCACAAGGGTTTAACCCTTTTCTAACTATTTTCTTGTTCCACTGGCGTATCCAACGAGATTGGATGCTACCAAACAGAGAAAGGAGGAAAGTCTGTACAGAGTGAGATCATCATTATAGAGTGATACAAAATTACAAAGGACACACGCAGCATTTGATCGTGCGTCTCTGACTCAAAATCCTGCTCCTTAGACCACTTGGCAACCGGCTCTTCTATTAAACCACTTTATAAACCGATATCTTACATACTGTATATCGATGTAATCTCCTCATTACACTGCGCTGTACCAAAGACAGTCTAAAGCCACCGTTTACACGAGCAACAAGTCTTTGTACCTCTGACCAAATGAATGTTATACATTTCTATGGTATTTGTAAGATGGAAGGTGTAGTATTTCATAGCATTTTTTATTAACGGAGTCTTCTAAAATATTGTTTTCAAACCTTCACAATGTAATGAAGTTATATATGTCGTTAATTTTAGTAATAACTATTTAACTAGTATTAACAATGGAGTTTATATGCATGACAATATAATTAATAATTTATCTTTATATGCAATATGTAACAAGACAAATACATGAAGTTAAACAAAATTAAGTCGAGTGGTGTTGAGCAATACAAACACAACTCTATCACGGTAGTAATAATCCTTATTGGAACAGTTGGATACTGAAGAGTTAAATATAATCTTTTGAAACTAATATATTATTATACTAAAATCTCTTCAGTAGTAAGTGGAATAGTGTTGTTGACAATTTAGTCTTCTGATTTAAAGTTTACTACTTCCGTCAATGTTGATAGTTATACATTAGTTTTTTGATATAATAAAATAATGCACAACTATACTAAAACTTTTAATACCGAATTTGACGACTGTTTATAACAAGAAACACCTATTGTGTTATTTAAATAATAATTTGTCTTGTATAACATAGGAAGGTTAGAGCTTGACGAGATATCGCTAATGTTTTTAGTAATGATGCATCTCAATAATGTGTTACGCTACTCATACACAGCGCTCTCTTTGCTTGAGAAAAACATTAAAAGTATTTTAAAGTTTGCTTTTTATTGTTCATTTTTTTAGTTTTTTGTCATCTTAAGTCTGTAATAGATATGATATTAAAATAAAAACTCTGTATTTAGAAAGAGTAATTTAAAATTGAAATATTCATATGACGCTTTTTTATTACTATTTATGTTTTAATAACAATACTATACCATATTCGTTCGCAAAACATTATTTGAACAACAAAAAGTTTGTGAACACTTTTTTACAACAACGTTTTTTATGGTTAATCATTGAGCCAATACTTTTTAGAGTGATACATTTAGAAAAGCACATCCTACTTATATTCTTGTATATAGTGCAAACGTAATGTGAGCTATCACTATGACAAATTTGTTGTAAGTAATGGAAGGAATATTTTATAATTTTTTATGGCTAATCATTGAGCCAATACTTTTTAGAGTGATATATTTAGAAAAGCACATCCTACTTATATTCTTGTATATAGTGCAAACGTAATGTGAGCTATCACTATGACAAATTTGTTGTAAGTAATGGAAGGAATATTTTATAATTTTTTATGGCTAATTATTGAGCCAATACTTTTTAGAGTGATACATTTAGAAAAGCACATCCTACTTATATTCTTGTATATAGTGCAAACGTAATGTGAGCTATCACTATGACAAATTTGTTGTAAGTAATGGAAGGAATATTTTATAATTTTTTATGGCTAATCATTGAGCCAATACTTTTTAGAGTGATATATTTAGAAAAGCACATCCTACTTATATTCTTGTATATAGTGCAAACGTAATGTGAGCTATCACTATGACATAAATTTGTTGTAAGTAATGGAAGGAATATTTTATAATTTTTTATGGCTAATCATTGAGCCAATACTTTTTAGAGTGATATATTTAGAAAAGCACATCCTACTTATATTCTTGTATATAGTGCAAACGTAATGTGAGCTATCACTATGACAAATTTGTTGTAAGTAATGGAAGGAATATTTTAAAATTTTTTATGGCTAATCATTGAGCCAATACTTTTTAGAGTGATATATTTAGAAAAGCACATCCTAATTATATTCTTGTATATAGTGCAAACGTAATGTGAGCTATCACTATGACAAATTTGTTGTAAGTAATGGAAGGAATATTTTATAATTTTTTATGGCTAATTATTGAGCCAATACTTTTTAGAGTGATACATTTAGAAAAGCACATCCTACTTACATTCTTGTATATAGTGCAAACGTAATGTGAGCTATCACTATGACAAATTTGTTGTAAGTAATGGAAGGAATATTTTATAATTTTTTATGGCTAATCATTGAGCCAATACTTTTTAGAGTGATATATTTAGAAAAGCACATCCTACTTATATTCTTGTATATAGTGCAAACGTAATGTGAGCTATCACTATGACAAATTTGTTGTAAGTAATGGAAGGAATATTTTATAATTTTTTATGGCTAATCATTGAGCCAATACTTTTTAGAGTGATATATTTAGAAAAGCACATCCTACTTATATTCTTGTATATAGTGCAAACGTAATGTGAGCTATCACTATGACAAATTTGTTGTAAGTAATGGAAGGAATATTTTATAATTTTTTATGGCTAATCATTGAGCCAATACTTTTTAGAGTGATATATTTAGAAAAGCACATCCTAATTATATTCTTGTATATAGTGCAAACGTAATGTGAGCTATCACTATGACAAATTTGTTGTAAGTAATGGAAGGAATATTTTATAATTTTTTATGGCTAATTATTGAGCCAATACTTTTTAGAGTGATACATTTAGAAAAGCACATCCTACTTATATTCTTGTATATAGTGCAAACGTAATGTGAGCTATCACTATGACAAATTTGTTGTAAGTAATGGAAGGAATATTTTATAATTTTTTATGGCTAATCATTGAGCCAATACTTTTTAGAGTGATATATTTAGAAAAGCACATCCTACTTATATTCTTGTATATAGTGCAAACGTAATGTGAGCTATCACTATGACAAATTTGTTGTAAGTAATGGAAGGAATATTTTATAATTTTTTATGGCTAATCATTGAGCCAATACTTTTTAGAGTGATATATTTAGAAAAGCACATCCTACTTATATTCTTGTATATAGTGCAAACGTAATGTGAGCTATCACTATGACAAATTTGTTGTAAGTAATGGAAGGAATATTTTATAATTTTTTATGGCTAATCATTGAGCCAATACTTTTTAGAGTGATATATTTAGAAAAGCACATCCTACTTATATTCTTGTATATAGTGCAAACGTAATGTGAGCTATCACTATGACAAATTTGTTGTAAGTAATGGAAGGAATATTTTATAATTTTTTATGGCTAATCATTGAGCCAATACTTTTTAGAGTGATATATTTAGAAAAGCACATCCTACTTATATTCTTGTATATAGTGCAAACGTAATGTGAGCTATCACTATGACATAAATTTGTTGTAAGTAATGGAAGGAATATTTTATAATTTTTTATGGTTAATCATTGAGCCAATACTTTTTAGAGTGATATATTTAGAAAAGCACATCCTACTTATATTCTTGTATATAGTGCAAACGTAATGTGAGCTATCACTATGACAAATTTTGTTGTAAGTAATGGAAGGAATATTTTATAATTTTTTTATGGTTAATCATTGAGCCAATACTTTTTAGAGTGATATATTTAGAAAAGCACATCCTACTTATATTCTTGTATATAGTGCAAACGTAATGTGAGCTATCACTATGACAAATTTGTTGTAAGTAATGGAAGGAATATTTTATAATTTTTTATGGCTAATCATTGAGCCAATACTTTTTAGAGTGATATATTTAGAAAAGCACATCCTACTTATATTCTTGTATATAGTGCAAACGTAATGTGAGCTATCACTATGACAAATTTGTTGTAAGTAATGGAAGGAATATTTTATAATTTTTTATGGTTAATCATTGAGCCAATACTTTTTAGAGTGATATATTTAGAAAAGCACATCCTACTTATATTCTTGTATATAGTGCAAACGTAATGTGAGCTATCACTATGACAAATTTGTTGTAAGTAATGGAAGGAATATTTTATAATTTTTTATGGTTAATTATTGAGCCAATACTTTTTAGAGTGATATATTTAGAAAAGCACATCCTACTTATATTCTTGTATATAGTGCAAACGTAATGTGAGCTATCACTATGACAAATTTGTTGTAAGTAATGGAAGGAATATTTTATAATTTTTTATGGTTAATCATTGAGCCAATACTTTTTAGAGTGATATATTTAGAAAAGCACATCCTACTTATATTCTTGTATATAGTGCAAACGTAATGTGAGCTATCACTATGACATAAATTTGTTGTAAGTAATGGAAGGAATATTTTATAATTTTTTATGGTTAATCATTGAGCCAATACTTTTTAGAGTGATATATTTAGAAAAGCACATCCTACTTATATTCTTGTATATAGTGCAAACGTAATGTGAGCTATCACTATGACAAATTTGTTGTAAGTAATGGAAGGAATATTTTATAATTTTTTATGGTTAATCATTGAGCCAATACTTTTTAGAGTGATATATTTAGAAAAGCACATCCTACTTATATTCTTGTATATAGTGCAAACGTAATGTGAGCTATCACTATGACATAAATTTGTTGTAAGTAATGGAAGGAATATTTTATAATTTTTTATGGCTAATTATTGAGCCAATACTTTTTAGAGTGATATATTTAGAAAAGCACATCCTACTTATATTCTTGTATATAGTGCAAACGTAATGTGAGCTATCACTATGACAAATTTGTTGTAAGTAATGGAAGGAATATTTTATAATTTTTTATGGCTAATTATTGAGCCAATACTTTTTAGAGTGATATATTTAGAAAAGCACATCCTACTTATATTCTTGTATATAGTGCAAACGTAATGTGAGCTATCACTATGATATAAATTTGTTGTAAGTAATGGAAGGAATATTTTATATTTTTTTATGGCTAATTATTGAGCCAATACTTTTTAGAGTGATATATTTAGAAAAGCACATCCTACTTATATTCTTGTATATAGTGCAAACGTAATGTGAGCTATCACTATGACAAATTTGTTGTAAGTAATGGAAGGAATATTTTATATTTTTTTATGGCTAATTATTGAGCCAATACTTTTTAGAGTGATATATTTAGAAAAGCACATCCTACTTATATTCTTGTATATAGTGCAAACGTAATGTGAGCTATCACTATGACAAATTTGTTGTAAGTAATGGAAGGAATATTTTATATTTTTTTATGGCTAATTATTGAGCCAATACTTTTTAGAGTGATATATTTAGAAAAGCACATCCTACTTATATTCTTGTATATAGTGCAAACGTAATGTGAGCTATCACTATGACAAATTTGTTATAAGTAATGGAAGGAATATTTTATAATTTTTTATGGCTAATTATTGAGCCAATACTTTTTAGAGTGATACATTTAGAAAAGCACATCCTACTTATATTCTTGTATATAGTGCAAACGTAATGTGAGCTATCACTATGACAAATTTGTTGTAAGTAATGGAAGGAATATTTTATAATTTTTTATGGCTAATTATTGAGCCAATACTTTTTAGAGTGATATATTTAGAAAAGCACATCCTACTTATATTCTTGTATATAGTGCAAACGTAATGTGAGCTATCACTATGACAAATTTGTTGTAAGTAATGGAAGGAATATTTTATAATTTTTTATGGCTAATTATTGAGCCAATACTTTTTAGAGTGATATATTTAGAAAAGCACATCCTACTTATATTCTTGTATATAGTGCAAACGTAATGTGAGCTATCACTATGACAAATTTGTTGTAAGTAATGGAAGGAATATTTTATAATTTTTTATGGCTAATTATTGAGCCAATACTTTTTAGAGTGATATATTTAGAAAAGCACATCCTACTTATATTCTTGTATATAGTGCAAACGTAATGTGAGCTATCACTATGACAAATTTGTTGTAAGTAATGGAAGGAATATTTTATAATTTTTTTTTCTAATTTCCAAATAAGTATCTTGTCATTTTAGGTGCTTATCGCTGTGACGTCTAGGGTTCCTATGATTTCTTATTTTTATTTTTTAACCTTTCGTATCCATTAATCTGCGTTCCTGGCAATATAACACTAACACACATTGGAAACATAATATTTTGCGTTGGTTGCCAAGTATGCTCACCATCACTGTAATTAGAAGATATTTATTTACCTGGAATATTTTAATATGTTGATTATTAAAAATAGTAAAGCATAAATACTAGATATTCTCTTGTATGAACGAGGATAGGTTGTAATTTAGATGTAAGTATAGCAATCAGTATGTGACTCGTTGTGTAGTGCCTGATTAATTTGTCTCACGTGGTAGATGAATATTTTCAGAAAAGCTCTCTTTCTAGGAAAAAATCTTTAACGTAGAAAACTGAAATAAATTTAACATCACGACAAAGACAACCACTAGAGCAAGTGTTTCTATTAATTTGTTCTCCATTTTATAACCTCTGCCTTTTCTAGTATACCTCTATTGTAGTTTCTTTCTGCATTATGTTCACACATATTAGACCCTACTTTACTAGTTTGTGTTGTTGGTAGTGAAAGAGAGGACAACCATATATATTGTATTTTAAAATGTATTATATACAGGGTGTCTCAGATCACAGATCACACATGTACTGTATATGTAAAGAGAACGGTATGAGCTAGAACATAAAAAAGAGTAAATCCATTAAATAAGCTATCGGCTTCTGTTGAAATGTGTGTCGATTCTTTCAATTTACAAGGTGTTCCCGAAATGTAGGGCCATTGGTTAGATTTTCGAAAAGTTACATTAAAATGTAAACATTTTTCAAGTGATACATAATTTAAAACTTGTTTTTATCCAATAATTCTTTAACTTATTTAACGTTTTTAACTTTATCCGTTTCAAAATAATGTCCAAAATTAGAATGTTTTCTCTGTACTTCATTTAAAAATTAGGGTTGCTGTTATTCGTTTCGGATTAATTTATTAATCTACATAAAAATACTTTTTGCGATACTTCAGAAAGTAGGATATTAATCTTATTGGGAAAAACGCCTACTTAAAATTTTGGAATATCAAAGGTGATACACATGATATAGCATGTAAATAATAAGTGTATTTTTAAACTGAATTAACTTTACATGTAACGTTTTGCCATATTTATAACCGTTTCTAAATCGAGCAAAAAAGTGTTTTTATTTTCTCCCAACAATTAAAGTATATATTAAACTGAATGAAGGAAGTTTAGGACACTTGCCATCGTTTAGTGATGCAAACCATCAGTAGCAATACGTTTTGAGAGAGTGGTTGATCAGTCAATCATCAGTTTAAATTAGGCCACGTTCGAAAATTCTGTAAAATGAACTAACAAGTTAATTGAATGTTTACAGATTAGAGATTTGTAATCAACCAATGTGAAACATCACAGTCACAGTATGGTTTTAATATTATCATGTAGAATGAACCAATAATAATTAAGGCCCACTCCGTCTCCCACCGGTTATGTCGCCGTCTTATTTCTGTTATAACAAACGACGGCTATTTACTATTGATATCTGGTCAATTCTATGTGGTTGCTTGGTGGGTGCCGACCATTGTGACCTATATGGTGTAGTTCAGTATTAATGATTAACGTTGTTTTGTTTTTATTAAGTGCCTGTTTTAGAGTTATTATGCATGGAGTTGGCACAGAAAATGATTTTTATTCCTGATGTATGCGTGCCACAACGCTCCGGAATGATGTGTTTATTTAAACCTAGATTGTAGTTACGTGCTAGGTCAGTTATTGGCCTGAGGAAGATATCAAATTGCAGATCTCGAAACGTTGTGTTACTGACTTTTGTATCACGAAACGACGGGAAATATCCCGAAAAAACGTGTTCCCTTTACAATCCTTTCATCGTCAAAACAAACTTCAAATAAAGGAACTGAACACATTGCAACTGGGAAATTATTACTAATTGGTGTTAAAAATCCACCAGTAACCGGTGAACACATTCTGATGTGTCAGTGGGCAAAGGGATGATAAATGTCACCGAGAATTAATTGCTAGATTAAACATTAGACATCATTAGTTAACATTGCAATTAAATTAAAAATTGTAAAAATGTTAATAATCCCACCTTGAGAGTTAAGGTTTGAAAGGTATTTTATGTGGATTAATAAATCGAACCGAACCAAATTATACCATCTAATTTGAAAATGAGGAAAATAGAAGAAATCGTAGACCTGAGCGTTTTGGCCGCCTTTTTGAAACGATTTTCATTTCAAACTTTTGAGATCGAATCCATGACGCACTATTTCAGGAAAATCCTATAAATTGAAACAGTAGAAATACATTTTAACAAATTGCTGAAGGATTATCAATTAACTGGGTTTACAATATATTTGGTTGTTCTAGTTCATACCGTTCTCTGTACATAAATAGTGAGCGGATGGTCAAAAAAATAGTCTGTATTGTCAGTTTTTAAACGTAATACTGTATAACAATAGTGTAAAATAAAATAATTTATTACATTACTGGGTGTTAAGTTAAAAGTTCTATTTTCATGAAAATCGTCAATAGATAGCTCAACAAAAGACAGTTCACTGAGGTAGAACGAACCTCGAGGCATTGCAAACAATAGTCTGACCATTCAGTGATACTGTTTCTATAAATGCATTCATATATTACTGTTCTGTAATCTCTATTCCTTATCGCTCAAATTCTTTTTACAATCATTAAGCAGTACTCTATATTCAAAATTAAGTCGACAAACATGTCGAAGCATTAATTACTCATTATATAATAGGTTAATAATCTCAGAACTGTCCATCTACTTTATTAGAAAACTACACACATTCCGATATTACCATATGTGTTACCGACTTCCAAATTAATATACAAATAGAAGACTGTACGAATAAATCCTCTTCTTCCCTTTCATGATTATGCTTTAGAAACGATTTTAGTTTCAAGGACTTGTTATTCCTATACTAGAAAACTTTCCTTGCATTGGAACAAATCAATACATATACTCGAATAACCACTTGAGCATCAAAGTAAACACTAAACACACATATCTTCATTGCTTTCAGACCACTTTGTCATTATGCTGGTCATCATTAGTGTTGAACACCTTCATCATGTCACCGCGAGCATAAACACTGAATAGAGTTTTGTTCACGTCATCTGTGTTGTGACACAACATGAGCAACATAAGCGTCAACATTTTGGTGAAAACCATCTTTCCTGCCACATTATATTGTTATGCTGGTCATCATTAGTGTTGAACACTTCCATATGTACCGCGAGCATAAACACTGAATAGAGTTTTGTTCACGTCATCTGTGTTGTGACACAACATGAGCAACATAAGCGTCAATATTTTGGTGAAAACCATCTTTCCTGCCACATTATATTGTTATGCTGGTCATCATTAGTGTTGAACACTTCCATATGTACCGCGAGCATAAACACTGAATAGAGTTTTGTTCACGTCATCTGTGTTGTGACACAACATGAGCAACATAAGCGTCAATATTTTGGTGAAAACCATCTTTCCTGCCACATTATATTGTTATGCTGGTCATCATTAGTGTTGAACACTTCCATATGTACCGCGAGCATAAACACTGAATAGAGTTTTGTTCACGTCATGACTGTGATGTAACACAACATGAGCAACATAAGCGTCAATATTTTGGTGAAAACCATCTTTCCTGCCACATTATATTGTTATGCTGGTCATCATTAGTGTTGAACACTTCCATATGTACCGCGAGCATAAACACTGAATAGAGTTTTGTTCACGTCATCTGTGTTGTGACACAACATGAGCAACATAAGCGTCAATATTTTGGTGAAAACCATCTTTCCTGCCACATTATATTGTTATGCTGGTCATCATTAGTGTTGAACACTTCCATATGTACCGCGAGCATAAACACTGAATAGAGTTTTGTTCACGTCATGACTGTGTTGTGACACAACATGAGCAACATAAGCGTCAATATTTTGGTGAAAACCATCTTTCCTGCCACATTATATTGTTATGCTGGTCATCATTAGTGTTGAACACTTCCATATGTACCGCGAGCATAAACACTGAATAGAGTTTTGTTCACGTCATCTGTGTTGTGACACAACATGAGCAACATAAGCGTCAATATTTTGGTGAAAACCATCTTTCCTGCCACATTATATTGTTATGCTGGTCATCATTAGTGTTGAACACTTCCATATGTACCGCGAGCATAAACACTGAATAGAGTTTTGTTCACGTCATGACTGTGTTGTGACACAACATGAGCAACATAAGCGTCAATATTTTGGTGAAAACCATCTTTCCTGCCACATTATATTGTTATGCTGGTCATCATTAGTGTTGAACACTTCCATATGTACCGCGAGCATAAACACTGAATAGAGTTTTGTTCACGTCATGACTGTGTTGTGACACAACATGAGCAACATAAGCGTCAATATTTTGGTGAAAACCATCTTTCCTGCCACATTATATTGTTATGCTGGTCATCATTAGTGTTGAACACTTCCATATGTACCGCGAGCATAAACACTGAATAGAGTTTTGTTCACGTCATCTGTGTTGTGACACAACATGAGCAACATAAGCGTCAATATTTTGGTGAAAACCATCTTTCCTGCCACATTATATTGTTATGCTGGTCATCATTAGTGTTGAACACTTCCATATGTACCGCGAGCATAAACACTGAATAGAGTTTTGTTCACGTCATGACTGTGATGTGACACAACATGAGCAACATAAGCGTCAATATTTTGGTGAAAACCATCTTTCCTGCCACATTATATTGTTATGCTGGTCATCATTAGTGTTGAACACTTCCATATGTACCGCGAGCATAAACACTGAATAGAGTTTTGTTCACGTCATGACTGTGTTGTGACACAACATGAGCAACATAAGCGTCAATATTTTGGTGAAAACCATCTTTCCTGCCACATTATATTGTTATGCTGGTCATCATTAGTGTTGAACACTTCCATATGTACCGCGAGCATAAACACTGAATAGAGTTTTGTTCACGTCATGACTGTGATGTGACACAACATGAGCAACATAAGCGTCAATATTTTGGTGAAAACCATCTTTCCTGCCACATTATATTGTTATGCCTTTTATATCTTTCGTTCTAATGCGGATGAAATTGTTTCAATAGGATGGTTACTACGGTTCAGAACTCCAAAATAATAGAACATTATAACTTGTACGTCACTATAATTAGTCTCATAGAGGGGGTTGCCTAACAACAAAGGCATGCTGACAGCTAAGAGAAAACCCACATGGGCATTCTACTCACGATTGTAGGATAGGCGACATGGTTCGTCGACTAGTGACACAAAGCAAAAACCTATTCTCAGTGAGGCATTAATTGTTGTATAACATTTCTCCAATGTTGTTTGACGTTCTCGGGGTTTCGGTTAATACAGGGTGTCCCATGAAGAAACGGAGAAACTGTCAGGACTTGTTCTTACGGTGAAAATAATGAAAAAAGTTCATATACACATAGATCCAGAAAAGCTTAGTTAGCGAGCTATACAGGAGAGAAAGATTTCGCCCAGATTTCAGTGCCACCGTTAAAAAGGGAGCCCTATTAAATTATTTTGGGTGTTACCCAGGACGTAAAAATGTAATGTATATTATGTAAATTGAACTGAAAAATTGAATCAAATTGGTACCAACCTCTAGCTGCAGTAATTTTTAAGATATCTGAAGAAATACGCAAAATTCGGTGTCCAAAAAACAAGTTTCATTTAGGTTTCAAGTAGATTAACTTTGTTAAATGTGTAACAAACACGTAAAAATTCTTTAACAAAACTTGTAAAGAATTAATTTCTTAAGATAATGATGTAAAATAAGCCAATAAAAATTATACGTAAACTTTAAGAAAATATAATTTTTTTAATTAAATAAATAACGTACGAAGAATAGGCAAAAGCGGTTACACTTTTTTTCTTACTGAATTTACATCCTAATATTTGGAGAAAACATGTTAATTATTGAAAATAATTATGTATAAATTTTATTTATAGAAACATTCTTCTATTTTTTCTAATGAATTACATACTAGTAAAAAAACTTTAGTGTCATAAAATCTGAAACTTAACAATAATTGCGAATTAATTTACGTTATTCTACAACTTTTGTAACAAAAATATTATTTTCATAGGTTGGCAGTACTAACAGCTGTACAACAATCACAATTACGAACTTTTTTGAATATTTTATATTGAAGTGTCATACAGATAAGTTAAGTGTAAATATTGATACAGTACTAAAGTTAATATTCCGTTTCAATTTTCTAATGAAGAATATGCCAACATAATGTTCTGTTTACGGATATGCTAATGGAAATGCGGAAGCTGCTCGACGTGAATATCAGGAAAGATTTCCTGCAAGGTTGGATTCCGAATGCGAAAACCTTTTCTTCAGTGTTTTCAGTTTTTTAAGAACGAATGGATCATTTCCAACAATTTCGTTTACGGTTTGAACGGAGGCACATCATTGCGTTAACGATGAACTTCAAGTGATTCAACATATTCATCGTAGTCCGGGTACTAGTACGAGGCGAATTGCATATCGCACTGGTTTATCGAGAAACAAAGTGTGGCGCATCTTGCGTAAAGAGAGACTTCATCCTTTTCACCTGCAAAAGGTACAACATTTGCTGCCGACAGATTACCCTTTACGGTTAAACTTTCTCATTTGGCTTCTAGACAATGCTGATAGGGTGAATTCAATTTTATTTACTGATGAAGCAACTTTCACGAGAAACGGGTCCTTCAATTGTAGAAATAGTCATTTATGGAGTGAAGAAAATCCACATGGTACCGTAGAAACCTTTTTCCAACACAGATTTCACATTAATGTTTGGTGTGCCGTTATTGATGACAACATTCTAGGACAATTCGTTTTTTAAAGAAAACCTTACAGGAAATATGTACGAACAATTTCTGAAAAAATGATTTACCGGCTCTTTTGGAAGATATCCCTTTACAAAAAAGATTTAAAATGATTTTCCAACACGATGGTGCAACTCCTCATTTTTCATTAGTAGCTAGAAATCATTTGAATGCTAATTTCTTGAACTGGATTGAGCGTGGTGGACCAATGAACTGGCCACCACGATCGCCTGACTTATCGCCTCTTGACTACTTCTTATGGGGACATATCAAAGCTATGGTGTATAAACGTTAAAGTTGATACCAAGGAAGAATTACTCATTAGAATTCGCAACGCATTTGACAGTATAAGAAACAATCCAGACATAATTCGCAGAGCCACCACAAATATTTTTACGTCGAGCAGAGTGCTGTGTGCATTGTGAAGGAGGGAATTTCGAACAGTTACTAAACTAAGGTTAGTTATTTTGTTAGTATTAATTTTTTTTCAATAGTAAGTGAAAATAAAAGTTTATAAAAACATGTTACGTTCAAAAAAAAGTGTAACCGCTTTTGCCTATTCTTCGTACGTTATTTATTTAATTAAAAATTTATTTTCTTAAAGTTTACGTATAATTTTTATTGGCTTATTTTACATCATTATCTTAAGAAATTAATTCTTTACAAGTTTTGTTAAAGAATTTTACGTGTTTGTTACACATTTAACAAAGTTAATCTACTTGAAACCTAAATGAAACTTGTTTTTGGACACCGAATTTTGCGTATTTCTTCAGATATCTTAAAAATTACTGCAGCTAGAGGTTGTAGGTACCAATTTGATTCAGTTTTTCAGATCAATTTGCATAATATACATTAAATTTTACGTCCTGGGTAACGCCCAAAATAATCTAATAGGGCTCCCTTTTTAACGTGGCACTGAAATCTGGGCGAAAATCTTTCACCCTGTATAGCTCGCTAACTAAGCTTTTCTGGACCTATGTGTATATGAACTTTTTTCGTTATTTTCACCGTAAGAAACAAGTCCTGACAGTTTCTCCGTTTCTTCATGGGACACCCTGTATAACCATAAATATATTATATTAAAATACAAGTTCGTGGTGTAGGGTTCAGTACCATGCCATTACTTTATTTTGTATTGCCCACTTTTATTTAGTTATATTGACATTTTTGACTCCGTCGGGGGCTTCCACGGTTATGGCTAGCCTCCTACTTAAAGGAGCGAGATCAGACAGTGGAGATTTCGAACGTCTCATCAAACAAAATTAAAGTGCCTCATGGTGTCCCTCAGGGATCTATTCTTGGGCCTATTTTATTCCTGATTTATGTCAGTAGACTGAATTCTGTGATCCAGCATGGAAAACTTGTTCAGTATGCTGACGACACGACTCTCTGTTTTAAAAGCAAAACATTGCAAGAACTGGAAGTCACAACTTTCATAGAACTCAATTCCTGCATTCAATACTTTTCTGAAATGAACTTGGAAACAAAGCAATCCAAATCGAATGTTGTACATTTCTGCCTTAGGCAGAATGAGCTTTCAGAGCGGCCAGCTGTATTTGTGGATGATGTCCTTTTAGAGGAAACATACTCCACAAAGTTTCTAGGATTGTTCCTTGACAGAGGATTGACCTGGGATGACCACGTCGACAATATGTGTGCTAAAATTTTAGCAGGCATATACGCCTTGCGCCACCTAGCAAAGCTATGTTCCCCTAAAGTTCTAAAAATGGCCTACTATGGCCTAATTCACCCACACTTTGCGTATGGAGTGAGACTTTGGGGAGGCTGTGCCAAAAACAAATTTGAGCGAGTCTTTAGACTCCAAAAAAAAGGCTGTCAGAATAATTGGAAAGTTAAATTACAGAGAGTCATGCAGGGAATCTTTTAGGGAGCTTGAATTTCTGACATTGCCCTGCCTCTATATATACGACGTGATCATGTATTGCAAATCAAAATGCAGTATGGTCCGCGGTGAGGACATTCACCAATATGAAACCAGAGGCAGGGACAACTATCGAGCCCAACAGCACAGGCTGACGCTTACGCAGCATCTGCCACAACAAGTTGGTGTCAGATTAATCAATAAGCTCCCGGAAAGTATAAAGAACTCCAACAATAAAAACCAATTCAAAACTCGTATAAAAACGCCTATTGGTGTCTAGAGCGTTCTACTCTGTCGATGAATTCATGATGAGCCGCTGGGATTTATGAGAGGCATAGGATCTGGAGTCAGTGAGAGTGTGCTTGGGTGAATGTGTGGAAGTGTTGGTTTGGATGCATGTGTGAATGCCTTAACTTTGGCATGTGTAAACTATTTACAAAATGATTTACAATGATTTACTGACATTTGCAATGCAATGTAAAAATTGTAAAAAAATGCAATAAAATATGATTTGATTTGACAGAAATTGAATGTAAATATATAGTTTCAATCAATTATTTATCACTGATACATAAAAAAATTAATTCCTTAAGTAATAAATTATCTTAATTTTGGAGCTAGAACAAGTTTTTTTGCTAGCAAACCGTATGCTGTAAGACGTGTATATACAATATACGTGTGCGCGTGCGCGCGTGCGTGTGTGTGTGTGTATTTCTTTCTGATCGATAATTTTATATATTAAGAATCTCAATCAGTTTATCTCTGTGTTTGTTTTGGCTGGTGAACAGTTTGGCGCCGAACCAAATCTTAGTTCGGTAAGGCTTTCCTAATAAAATGATTTCAAATATCCAGAATCACAAAATCTTGTGGAAACTTATAAAGGTGAAGGCGTGACAATTCTTGAAGCAAGACTATGCTTCACGATATTTTGAGTTTCAAAGGAGCATCCTATACCGAACGAGACAAAAGAGAATGTTACCGCCCACTATAACGTTTTGTGAACCATTCATCTCTCATGTATCAGATATGAATGTATATATATATATATATTTTTTTTTTTTTTTGAAGGAAAACATAAGAAATAAAACATAAAAATTCTCTACATTTCATGTAAATTACAAGGAATTTTCGATAAATATAAAGGTATGTATATGCTAACAAGAAATAATAATAAAATCAACAATGCCAAACATCATATGCTGACGTAATATATATATATATATACACGATAAATGTATACATCAGTCAGTCATCTCCTTTGTATATACAGGGGGTAAATTAAGTCCTGATATGCCTGGACATATTCGGAACGGATTAAGGTGTAGATTTACAATCTTCACTCATTATTCTTAATCATTATAATAAATTCTGATATTAATAGTTATTTCACGGGTACTTGTCAAATCTCTTTTGCTCCCCTATTTCAGGATTCCAAAACGTTGTTTCAGCTTACATCTAAAATGGCTCAGGAGGTTAGTATACCTTTCAGTGACTGATAATTCTTTCAGTAGTGTTTAGAACATCATTTAAAAAGAATATGTCCATGGTAGGAAAGAATATGTTTTTAACAGAAAATTGCGTGCGAAGCCGCGGGTAACTGCTAGTGTGGTGTAAAACTGGTGATCAAACCAGTACGCATCTGTCTCGCGCATTGCAGTGCAGCCGCCGCCTGGGTTACTACTGTCCCCGCGGGAATCCCTGTTCCGCTCTCACTGATAACGGCTGAGTTGTTAGATATCTTCGCTGCTACTGGATTTTTCTGGCTACGCCGCAGCGCCTGCATTTTCTTGATACCACACCATCTTTGCTGGTATTCTCTATCTTTCAGGCACTTGCTACCGGGGTGGCCCTATATACCGAATTTAATTAACATAATAATTAATATCATGACATCTGTTCAAATAGAGAAAACTAAAAATGGCAAAGCATGCATTATTATTGACCGATATAAATATCGCTATGACAGGGCGCTGGTCAGTGGTGAGGTTAGTTGGAGGTGTCTTGGGAAGGACTGCTCAGCGTCAGTGTCAGCACTACTTCTGATTAATACAGAGATACTAAGCCGTAAAAAACTCGCACACCCGGAAACACCCTGTTACTATGCGATCTTTGACTCCTGTCTTGTCATCGCCTGAGCCCTCATCTGTCAACAGTACTCCAGTATCTACTCCGTTGATCTCTCAAATCTTGCTAGTGCCGAAAACTGTAGACAGACAATGCCAAACAGAACGATTTATGCTTGAAATCTAAAGATGAACTGATTGCTCGTATTAATGAATTAGTTATCCAAAGAAACAGTTTAATTGAAAAAGTCCAAGCAATAACAATCGAACAAGAACAAAGCATCGCTGTTCGAAGCAGCAATTGTACCTGTTTATTCGACTCAAATAAGTTATCAACTGAAAATGATAAATAAAAAAAAACGAAATTGAAAGTCTTAAATCCGAACTATCTATCCTCTCTCATTAGAAAATAAAACCAACCAAGACATAATAGTTTCTTTGAATGACAATATCAACTGTTTAAACGTTAGGATTGAAACCCTAAACAAGAATAATGATGAATTTGATAGAATGATGAACAAAACGCCCGTTCCTCGATTCTGTTGTTCAGGTAACGCCAGTGCCTCCTGTACCCACATCTAACAAATACCTCCCTCTCGCTAATATATCTGAACGTCATGAAAGTATGTCTCCAAGAGTGGTAGGTAACGATGAAAATTTGGAAAAACGTTGTTCGTTGCAGACCATTAAAAGACGGCGAAATATAAAGCAGAAGAGAAATTTTAATATATCTGTATCATTGTACAGTGATAGCCACGGGAGAGGTCTAAATCAACTTCTTGATAAAAAGTTCAATTCTAAAACAACTTTACCTAAAACCTAGTTTCAGTTCTACCAGGTGCCCCCATTGAAGAAATTGTCAAATCGGTCAGTGCCGACAAGGAATACATAAAGGAAAACGAATTTTTGATGTTGCATTGCTGGGACTAACAACATGGACCGGCCCGACAAAAATATTCGACGAGTCGTTGAGGCATACGAAACTATGTTGGAATCCTTCCCCAAAGTGAATTTCCTCGTCTCTACAGTCCCCCACAAGATTTGACCTTAGTCCTTATTGTAGAGAAAATATCAATATAAGAACAGTCAACAAACATTTTAAGGAACTAGCAATTAATTTCCCAAACATGAAGCTATTGAACTTGGGTTCCAAACACCGTCACTTATTCCGAGGCATGCATTTTAATCACGCAGGTAAAAAGCACATAGCCAACGATATATTTTCATATTATTGAAAAATGGGCAGTACAGAAAAGAAATAAGGCAACAACACCATCCAGGGCTCCTGATCCAGTTTTTACTGTCAGTGTCTGGTCCTTCTGGCCTCCAGACTGGCGATTCGTCATTCTCAAGTTTGACCGATTTCCCGCCTCTGCCTGCCTGTCGTAATGACGTTGCATTGCTTTCATCAACATCAACCTGTTGTTCCATCGTCTCCTATATCTTTTAGTCTGTTCAAGTTATTCGCTCACGCCTGAATCTCTTCTGACTGCAGGGGAACCTTTTTTGTCCCATCCGATTTCCAGCCAGTGGAGAAACTTAAATAAGTCTCTATGCGATAAAAAACAGCACTAATAATTTAAATCTACTTCCCATAAATACTTTTACTCCTCATACTGGATATAGTGCAAGGGTCTCCTAAGGACCCTTTGCCTCTCAACTTTTTCGGACATGGGTACTCCTGATCCTAATGGCCAGCATTCTACTCTAAGGATCTTATACGGTAACGTGCAATGTCCTCACGAACAAAGTGTTAGACATTGAAATGCTTTGCTCGTATGACAGCTTCTTCTCCGTTTTTTGCTTCGTGGAACATTGGCTAGACTTTAAATAATTATGAGTTATATAATTTTTGTGGTTTCACCCTAGCGTCAATTTTTGTCAGAGAGCACGCAACACATGGTGGTGCTGCTATTTATGTTAAAGACTCTGTTAGCTTTCGTGTAATTAAATGTGAAAGCAATTCTGTATTGAGAAGAATTTTTGAAGTCTGTGCGATTAAACTATTGAACCATAAAATGATAATTGTATCTATCTACAAGCCAAGTGGTAGTAAGACAAAATATTCCTTGAACAACTTGACTTGCTTCTAGATTTCTTTGTTCATTTTGGTTGTGACCTGGTATTGACCGGCGATTTCAACATTGAAGTTCATAGTTCTGGGAACATTGCTTCTAGTTGGCACAATGTACTACGGTCTGCAGGATTATACTGCACTAATTTTAAACCTACCCAGAGGCAAAAGCTTGCATCGACAACATTGCTACCAACCTGGATCCTTCTTCTTACAAAGTAGAAGTTCATGACTGGTCCATATCGGATCACAGTTTTCTGAGTATGGAGATAACTGAGGCATACTCAAAATTGAACACGGAGTCTGTTGGAAATCGGAACTCAACAAATGAAAATCGTTCCATTGAATATCGACTGACTTCCCAAACTCTGTTGGCCGATTTTTCACGCACCTTAAGTTTAATAGATTGGGACTCTGCTCTTAGTGGTTTGGAATCTGAGGCTAATGTATGATAAATTTCACGATATCTTTATCTGTTGGATGAATGTCCATCTACCAGTCAAGCGAAAAACTTTTAAGCCCAGACGAAAGCGCAACTCATGGTATTCTCCTCATCTAAAACTCATGAAAGACCGTGTCATGGCACTGCTTTATCGTTCGCGTCTATCTGGACAAAATGCTGACATAGAAGCATATAAAGCAGCCAAGAGGACCTACAGACAAGCTTTAACAAGTTGCGAGAAGGGAGTCAAATGAAGAATTCATTAATACAGCGGATAACAAGTGTAAGGCTTGCTTGGACTATTGTGAATCGGGAAACCGGCAGAGATAGACCATCACATCATGTGCAACCCGATGCTGAGGACTTCAGTAAGTACTGCATCAGTGCTGTGGACGAGATTCGACAGAGCCTCTCTCTTCCATCATCTTCTGCTGTCGATCTGCTGCAACGCAGTACCCCCCGGCAGCCCATTCCCGGCTCTTCAATTGGCATCCAGTGACTGGTGGTGAAGTGAGTCGTTTTGGTTTCAGGGTTTAAATCCTCGGGAAGCTGTGACGTATATGGCATATCGTCAGTAATTGTGAAAGGTGTAATCGATGCAATAGCTCATCCACTGGCTAAATGTATAAATGCTTGTCTACTGGAGGGAAGTTTTCCCGCTAAGTTAAAAATGTCTAAGGTAGTACCTATTTTTAAGAAAGGTAAACTACGGTGAAATAAACAGCTACAGAGCGATCTCTCTGGTCCCCTGTTTTTTCCAAAGTGTTCGAAAAAGTCCTGAAAACTCAATTTAACTTCTTTTTTTTCGAAATTAACAGTCTTTTCAGTAAGAGTCAGTTCGGATTTAGGTGTGAATGTCCACGATCGACGCGGTCGAGGGACTTGTGTCCCACATACTTTCCAAGTTTGAACTAGGTTTGCCTACAGGAGCCACATTATGTGATATTTCTAGGGCGTTTGACTGCGTCGACCGGGAATTTTGTTGAAGAAGTTGGAGTATTATGGAATAACTGGTATTGAAAATTCCCTTTTTAATTCCTATCTCAGTAATCGTTTTCATACAGTATTCAGCAATAATACCTACTCTAATTAATGCTGAGGTTTGTCATGGGGTACCACAGGGATCTGTTCTGGGCCCACTTTTTGTTTTTAGTCTTAGTTTAATGATTTAGATGTTAATGTCAATTTCAGATCGGTTATGTTTGCTGATGACGTTACTTTTTTTACAACTCAACCTTCATTAGACTTAATTTTTAATGATTTTAAAATTATTTTAAATCAAGCCGATAACTGTACAAAGCCAATATGTTATTTATGAACACAGAGAAGACCCAACACTTGGTATTTACTCTTAATAGAGCAATTTTGAATGAAACGACAATTGAGAGTGTAAAACTATTAGGAATTTTTCTAGATCCACACGCCTGTCATGGCACATACATGTTGGTTATGTTCATAAAAAAAGTGAGCAGGTGGTATATTTATTGCGAAAACTAAAACTTTATGTTTCCAAAGATACGCTAAGAATGGTTTACTTTGCACTGTTTCAGAGCATCATTAGTTTATGGTCTGCTCTTGTGGGGCAATGCATCTGGTATTGATAAAATTTTATTTGACTCAGAAAAAAGCCATGAGAGTTATAGCGGATGCTAATTTCAAAGATCATTGTAAGCCGATTTTTAAAAAAGAAGCCATTTTGACAGTTATAAAATCTTTACATTTTTTACTGCTTGATCCATGTCAAAAATAATTTTCAAAACCTGACACTGAATAAGCACATGCATATTCACAATACCCGAGGCGCTAACAACTGATCAACAAACCTTTCACAAGACTTTCAAAAATTCAAACTTCATATGAGGCCGTTGGAATAGATCTATTCAATAAACTACCACTGAATGCTCAGAGTGTTACATTCAATAAATTTAAAACTGTTATTTTATAAGTGGCTGGTAGAGAGAGGCCGTTTTATGACTTATCAGAGTTTTATTCATCTGACATCAGTGAGATAGTTTTTTTAGTGTATGTCTGCTAAATAGTACACCTTTGTCTCACTAACATTATTGTATTAAATTAATGTAAAATCTATTGTGTCTTCTATAATGAGTGTTTAATTTAAATTGTTAATTTACTGTTAGTATAAGTATTCTGACGTGATCTATTGCATGTATTGTCTAATGATCAATAAAAATCTTATCTTATCTTATCTTATCTTAAAAACTCCTAGAAATGTAACAATATCAACGCTATATAAAATCATTTCTATTTAATGTCAAGCAATTGTTTCTAATTTATTTTTGTTTATCTTACATTAATGTTTTATCCATCAATATAATAATCATATTCTTAATTTAAACGAAATTTGAAATCTAATAATTATTATGTAAACTAAATTTAATTTTTTTATCCACACAATTTTGTGAGTTATTCAAACAAAATAAATAATTAATTTTCATTAGTTTCGGATCAAAATTCTTCTCAACCTATGTATAGTGATGAGTGTTAATAAAAAGACTACAAGCAGCAAGAGACTGATCAACAACATTATTAAGAGTTATCACTTTTCGAGCTTTTAAGAGCTATCAGTTTTATGTCACCTCGTTCTTCTTCTCAATTTGTCTGGGTTAATGAATAGACTTAAATTTGTACACTGACTTATATCCCGTTAACTTATACGTACCGTTAACATGGGTACCAATATTCCAACTTTTATTGGGCTTCAAGAGCCACATTTTAGTTGGTATTTCCCTTTTAAATGCTCTTTAGGTCAAATCTCTGTGGAGGATCATTGTTGATGTAATTCATCATTTACTTCTTCATTACAACTCCGCACACATAGTTTAGATTAGTCATAGGTTCATAGGTCATAAGGTCATAGTTTAGACTTTTATCGGTTCTAAATCTGTAAGAAGATTTTATTAGTGTTGAATTTTCAGAGATGAAACTTTGATTTAACAAATTATTAACATTAATTTTCTGAATATTTCTTGACATCATGCACTTTGGCGATACTCCACGAAGTAGCCGGCATGATCAGCAGCCACCCCGGTACGATCTTGCCGGTTAACTACTAGCAGGCACAACGTTAGTTATATCAGAACCCCTAACATTTTAATTTTTATCTTGAAAATAATATGTGTTATAATTAGCTGTCATAAAAAGGTATTCATTAACCGTTGTATAAAAAACAAAACCAAAGCATGTATTTATTTATTACACCGTTTAATGTCCACCGTAACCTACCTTAATGTTAATGTCGGAACTGTGACTATGTAAAGTGCAGAGTGTATGTCGAAGCAATTTGTTCGGTTGTTGAAGCTTTAAACAAACAAAACCAATAACCGATAAAGCTGCTCGTTAACATTTGCACATTTTACGCTGAACCAATAATTTGATCGCTCGACACTAAAGTAAACATTGCGTCGTTTGTCACGCTAATTAACGCGATCTGTTGCAGAAAAACAACCTGATAGAGAGAACCTGCTAATACTATCGTCATATCATTAATTACAACACAGTATAATGGTGTTTCGACATTCGTTGAGTTCCATATTATTATTATCCACAACGCAAATTAAATTATATATACGATACAACAGCGTATAAAATTTATTCGATGAAACTTAGAGCGATAGACAAATAGTTTGTTTCCTGACAAAGATTCTGCAAGAGTTTCTCATAGTTTTTCAGGAGATCAGAACACTACCTGGAGTGTAGATCTCACTCTTAAACCAAGAGTCAATTTGCACCTCTTAGGATCAGCACTGAGTTCGATGATGACGCATGTTATTCCATGGGATTTGGCTGAGAGTTAGCGAACAATTTTTACATTGGTTTTACGAAGAACCACAATGGCTATGAGAAAATAGCAGAATATATAAACTTGTAAAATAACTCAATACACCCATAATAGAATCAAACATTTGACGTATTAACTAATGTAGTCTAACCGTGCCGACACATACATCATCATTTGATAGCGAAATGGTGTTTAGACTTTTATTATTCAAACACCGATGTGAAACCCAATTTAATGCAAACAAATCTAATTACATCATGTGGCGAGATATGTGGAGAAAGATGTCTTATGTAGACTTTAAATGTTGCATGAAACTTCGTTTCTACAAGAATAAGTTCTATGATGCGTCATTTTGTGTAAGTCTTTTTCTATGATTGTCTGTTTGTCTCTCTAGCCGGGAACATCTCGAGAATGTAATGTTACATGCAACCATAGCGCAGGCTGTTACATGCAACCATAGCGCAGCCTGTTACATGCAACCATAGCGCAGGCTGTTACATGCAACCTTAGCGCAGGATGTTACATGCAACCATAGCGCAGGCTGTTACATGCAACCATAGCGCAGGCTGTTACATGCAACCATAGCGCAGGCTGTTACATGCAACCATAGCGCAGCCTGTTACATGCAACCATAGCGCAGGCTGTTACATGCAACCTTAGCGCAGGATGTTACATGCAACCATAGCGCAGGCTGTTACATTCAACCATAGCGCAGCCTGCTACATGCAACCATAGCGCAGGCTGTTACATGCAACCATAGCGCAGGCTGTTACATGCAACCATAGCGCAGCCTGTTACATGCAACAATGGCGCAGGCTGTTACATGCAACCATAGCGCAGGCTGTTACTACAGCCGGTGTGGCGTAGTTCTCCTTCGTTATAAACAAGCAAATAGAATAACAATCTGTACAAGAAATTATAAATAATAACTTATGGATGTTTGGCACTTGAGTAAAGTCACATAAACCGAGATATGTATATTACGTACTTGGTACTCAATAAATTTATGTTGATGTGTAGACCTTACTGATTATGTTTAAAAACAAGCATATCTTAAAATCGTTTATATTTATATTACATTGATTTAAAAACAGTACTCCCTTATTATCTAAGGTTCGGTCAAATTAAAGATGCATAACAACAAGCATTTTTTTCTATGACAAGGATAACAATGGGAGGTGTAATAAAACCTGAATGTTAGTAAACATATGTTTCTCACGTGTTACTTTGTTTATGCTGTTCTTTTTTTGCAACAATTAAAAACATAGCTTTTGAGAATTCTAGTAAACATGGAACATTGGACCATCATGATATTTATTTTGTCGTTTATATACAAAATTGATCTTGAAAATGAAAACGGTGAAAAAGTTACAGTTAATAAAAACTGTATTAAATTATTTCGATTTTTTTATTTTAGACATTGCAACAATTTGGATTCTAAAGGAGCTAGTTATGGCAACAACAAGGATGGACCGCACACAAGAGAGATGACTGTTTTACAAAGACTGTTCTCGGGGCATCTCATTTCAGGTTTTGGTGATGCCGCATGACCTGTCAGGTCTTAGAATCTACTCGATGTAGATTTTTAATTGAATAATTTTTGTTACAAAATCTCACACTATTATCGACTTAAGGAGCTTTGCGAGAAATTAAATTGCTGCAGTACTAATATATCATTTAATAATTGAAATTTTTAAGAAACGTTTAAAATTATCTAGGGTTTTATCTGATATAAAGTATCTGGATTTTATGAGTAACATCTGTATGATGCTATGCTTCATGAATGAAAATGATATTACTATATACATACCTATCTTGACTATTTAAATAGATTACGAAAATAATGTTTACTGTAAAGTTATTTTAAAACCCTGTTATTGGTTAGCCCTTTATTATCCTTCAGACGAATGCTTCAGTATACTTATTACTTTTAACTGTACGTACGACCTACCGGTAAAGATAGTAGTTGTGCGGAGTGGGTGGAAGCTAGATAACTATCGCACGATTTTAGGCCAGCCTTAGCCCGGGGTAAAGTGCAGGCTTGAATGAAGGATACGTTATAGACGAACAAAGGATTGAGCGTCTAGCAGCTGTCGCTCATGAATATGAACCTCAAACTTGTGCCCGTCTTTCAATAAACTCGCCATACTGGCTCCAACTTCTCAAATTCCGCACAATGTGATGATGTTAAATGCATCAAACTTTGTACAATGCTCCGCCATACATCTTCGTGAAGTTTGTAACGTCGTTTAGTGTTTTCTCCTTCAGAGGAGTTGGGACGTGAGTTTGCAATGCCTGAGTATTGAAAGTTAATGAAAACAGTTTTAATGTAATGTTCTAGTATTTTGTTTATCTTTAGCTAAAATATTGCAATGTTTTGATCTCAAGATATCCATAAATTCACTTAAACATTATTGTTTAGATTTTGTAATTAATGATGTATTGTTTTATATTATAATATTGTATCAAAATAATTGTTAGATGCACGTCGAGCAACTATTGACTCTTCCAAATCTAGAAACGATATAATTAACTTAAACCTCTCGCCTTGTCTTATATAATTTGCATATAATACCCACATAAAAATATTTTTCAGCTTTGTATAACGAAATTTTACTGCCTCAATTGGAGAAGAAATAAATGCAGTGTGTCTGCGTTTCCCGTAGTGATATATAAATTTGTTTATAATTTTAGTTATTGCACTTTAGTTGAATGTTGAATAGTTCAATAACTGTGTGTATATATCGTATACATAAAGAGCCTCTAGTTAGAAACATCGGAGTGTCAAAGGATCCGGTAGAATGTAACAAACGAGTTATTGAACAGACTGAGAGATTCCTGACCTTTTTAACCCAAAATCATCAGTGTTTTCCTTGGAAAAGTTAAACCTATACTATAAGTTTCAAGTCTACAGGACCTTTCTATCAAGAGTTAACTCACAGACGGGAGACATACGTAAACATCAACTTGTATTCCAAGTTTTTAAGTCTTTAGGAGATTTTTATCAAGAGTTAACTCACAGACGAGAGACATACGTAAACATCAACTTGTATTCCAAGTTTTTAAGTCTGTAGGAGATTTTTATCAAGAGTTAACTCACAGACGAGAGACATACGTAAACATCAACTTGTATTCCAAGTTTTTAAGTCTTTAGGAGATCTTTATCAAGAGTTAACTCACAGACGAGAGACATACGTAAACATCAACTTCTATTCCAAGTTTTTAGGAGATTTTTATCAAGATTTATCTAACAGACCGGAGACAAACGCATGAACTGCCATTTAACCTTTTGACAGCGAAATAAATAACATTTTGCTTGGTCAACAGAAACTTGTACACCAAGTTTTAAATCACTAGGACTTTCTGTCAGGTGGTATCTCACATACCCGAGACATATGAAGGGACTGCCCTTTGACCTTTGACAGCAAAACCAATTACATTTTGTTTGGTCCAAAAGAAACTTATACTCCAAAAAAGTCTCTAAAACCTTAATATCAAGAGTTATCTCACTAGTTAACTTTCACTAGGATTTTCTATTTAGAGTGATCTCACATACAGGAGAAAACGGATGGACTGCCCTTTAACCTTTAGACAGAAAAATCAATACAATTTTGCCTGTTTAACAACAACTTGTACCTCAAGTTTCAAGTTTCTAAGGCCTTTTTATCAATATTTATCTCTCAAACCAGAGACAGATGGAGGTACAGCGCTCTGACTTTTGAAAGCAAAATCAATCACATTTTGCTTGGACAACACAATCTTATACTCGATATTTCTAGTCTCTAGAACCTTTCGATCAAGTTATCTCACAAATGTGAGATAGACGGTTGTACTGTCTTTTGACCTTTAGACAGCACAATCAATAAGGTTTCCTTGGCCGAAGAGAAACCTATACTTCAAATTTCAAATCTCTGGGACCTTTATATCAAACGCTGTCGCACAGACCCCTCCGAGTGATGGTCGGACGGACAACCGCACGATTTTAAGAGAGCTCCAGTTGTCGGCTCAGCGAGGACGATCTTTATTTACTATGATTTAGTTTTCATTGTGTTCAGCATGACAAGGGATTTCAAATGAATGTGTATTACAAAACTCGTGTATTAAATATCGTGTTGAAAATTATATAGCGACTCTTTAATCACTGTCTGGTATTTTCTAGATTATCCAAGCAGGATTCTGTTAACATTTAGAAGCCCTAGTGGACCAAGCACTAGTAAACATAAATAATTAATCCGGCCGAATTAAATATTTCTTGTCCGTTTGTGTATTTGTATGTCCACTTAGGTTTGTGTATTTGTATGTCCGCTTAGGTTTGTGTATTTGTATGTCCGCTTAGGTTTGTGTATTTGTATGTCCGCTTAGGTTTGTGTATTTGTATGTCCGCTTAGGTTTGTGTATTTGTATGTCCGCTTAGGTTTGTGTATTTGTATGTCCGCTTAGGTTTGTGTATTTGTATGTCCGTTTAGGTTTGTGTATTTGTATGTCCGCTTAGGTTTGTGTATTTGTATGTCCGCTTAGGTTTGTGTATTTGTATGTCCGCTTAGGTTTGTGTATTTGTATGTCCGCTTAGGTTTGTGTATTTGTATGTCCGCTTAGGTTTGTGTATTTGTATGTCCGCTTAGGTTTGTGTATTTGTATGTCCGTTTAGGTTTGTGTATTTGTATTTCCGCTTAGGTTTGTGTATTTGTATGTCCGCTTAGGTTTGTGTATTTGTATGTCCGCTTAGGTTTGTGTATTTGTATGTCCGCTTAGGTTTGGTATGTCCAGGGAGTGGTTGATGGACAAAACATTTGTACTAATGTTTGGAAGTAGAAGTTTACTGGAAATAGATTGCAAGGCCGTAAGTAAACACTTTACAACCGAAGCAGGTTTCTCAAACCTACTTATGTACTGTATATAATTTCCTTGATCAATAAGGGGCAATAAGGCAAATATGGCAAACTGAAGGGAAATTCAAAAGTGGCACGAAACATATCTTAACTATAAGTAGTTTACGGCGACTAAAATTAGATATTGTTTTACAGTAATAGGTCTCTCACTCCTACGTATGTATATCGTTTTCGTGACAATAAGGCAAACTCAAACGTGGTACCAAAAATATTTTACACCATAAGTAGTTTTACAGCGCCGAAATTATATACGTATTTATTAGCGTAATAGGTATATGAGGCATACTTGTGTGTATCTTCATGGGGTAGAAATGCGAAATCAGTTATATCACTCGAAATATGTTAGACAGTAAGTAGATTACAACGGCCGAAATTAGATGTTTTTTACCGTAGTAGGTACTGTATATGAGGCATACTTGTGTGTATCTTCATGGGGTAGAAATGCGAAATCAGTTATATCACTCGAAATATGTTAGACAGTAAGTAGATTACAACGGCCGAAATTAGATGTTTTTTTACCGTAGTAGGTACTGTATATGAGGCATACTTGTGTGTATCTTCATGGAGTAGAAATGCGAAATCAATTATATCACTCGAAATCAGTTAAGACATTAAGTAAATTACAACGGCCGAAATTAGATGTTTTTTACCGTAATAGGTATTTCAGACTTACGTGTGTGTATCTTATAGGGGAAAATTGCATAATGAAATTTATTACTGGAAGTATCTTTGACAATTATTAGATTACAAAGGTTGAAATTTTTTATTTTTACCGCAATAGGTATCTCAGACTTACGTGCGTATATTTTGATAGGATAAAAATGCAAAATCAAATGTATGACTGGAAATAAGTTAGTCAATAAGTAGATTGCAACCGATCAATAGTTATTTTTTTTATCCTAATTGGCATCTCAGGCTCACCTGTGCATATTTTTGTAGGATAAAAATGCATAATCAAATACTGGAAGTATCTTTGACAATCAATAGATTACAACAGCTGAGTTTAGATATTTTTACCGTAATTGATATCTAATGCTTACGTGTGTCTTTTTATAGAGGAATAAATTCAAAATTAAATATTATACTGGAAGTATGTTAGAATATAAGTAAATTACAATGGCTGAAATTAGATATTTTTTACCGTAAGAGGTATTTCAGGTTTATGTGTGGTTATTTTTATAGGGGAAAATGCAGCATCAAATATAATACTGGATAATGTTAGACAATAAGTATATTACAACGGTTGAAATTAGATTTTTTTACCGTAATAGGTATCTCAGGCTTGTGTGTATCTTTCCTGGGGCATCTAGGCAAATGCAATTGTAGCACCAGGGATACCTTAGAACACAAGTTAATTATATGAACTGGAATTAAACGTTTTCTGGTCGAACTAGGCTTGTCAGATCTACGTACATATTGTCTTGATCGGGATAACAGTGCAAATTGCACATGCGACGTACACGCGAGAAACTTGTGCGCCAGCCGCTAGTTTGCGTAGCCATGTTAACGTTGTGTTGTCCACGAAAGGATGTTGAGACCCGGCAGGTACAATGATACTACGCTGCGCTGACATGTTAGAAGCTTACAGTAAAGATTTGAAAGCAAATGTGTGATGCAATTGTAGCGGAGAGAGGAAGATGTTCCGGAACCATTTTTGGTAGTGACACTGAGGACTCAGGTTACATCTCACATGTCACAAACATTGATATCACTGTTGTGTGGACTTACCGTTTGCTTGCTTGCTTACCTAGCTACTTGTCACATACACTGCCACATTGTGGTTGGTTCCGGTGTTAAATGTTTCTTATTTCAGCTATAGACCTAATTTTAGACATATATCATTACATATAATGTAGGCATTCTTCCTCAAAACAATAGAATATAATTTTCAGTTTAAAACGTTTTTGTCAGATAAAGAGCCTTTAATCCGTCTCAGGGTTACTGTACTAAATTGCCGGGTCAGTAATGCTCGCTTCCTTGCACTTAATTTATAATTTGTCATGAAAATAAAATGAAAAGAAACAATGCATTTCTTTTCTTTACATTCGTAGCTTAGTAAAAGTCTGAAAGCTCGTTTATACCTCAAGGAGATTTTACTTCATTAAGTCGATTTTGGAACACACTTACATATTTGTTTATAGGAACGAAAAATGTAACATCCTGTTTATAAATAATGGAATCTTTTATATTATATTTTGTAAAATTATTGTCATTTTTCGGGTCAATCTTTTTGCTTTCAAACGGAAATTAAATCAGTTTTAGTAATTACATTGAAATTGTCAAAATAAATTACTTTAATCTAACGAATTAGGAAATTTAGCTGTTCGAAACTGATTCTGAATACTAAATACAATTGTTTTAAATACATATTTGAATAGAACTGCATTGCTTGTTTAACGTTGTTATTGGTGATGGATGACATGTAAAATACATATTTGAATAGAACTGCATTGCTTGTTTAACGTTGTTATTGGTGATGGATGACATGTAAAATACATATTTGAATAGAACTGCATTGCTTGTTTAACGTTTGTTATTGGTGATGGATGACATGTAAAATACATATTTGAATAGAACTGCATTGCTTGTTTAACGTTGTTATTGGTGATGGATGACATGTAAAATACATATTTGAATAGAACTGCATTGCTTGTTTAACGTTGTTATTGGTGATGGATGACATGTAAAATACATATTTGAATAGAACTGCATTGCTTGTTTAACGTTGTTATTGGTGATGGATGACATGTAAAATACATATTTGAATAGAACTGCATTGCTTGTTTAACGTTGTTATTGGTGATGGATGACATGTAAAATACATATTTGAATAGAACTGCATTGCTTGTTTAACGTTGTTATTGGTGATGGATGACATGTAAAATACATATTTGAATAGAACTGCATTGCTTGTTTAACGTTGTTATTGGTGATGGATGACATGTAAAATACATATTTGAATAGAACTGCATTGCTTGTTTAACGTTGTTATTGGTGATGGATGACATGTAAAATACATATTTGAATAGAACTGCATTGCTTGTTTAACGTTGTTATTGGTGATGGATGACATGTAAAATACATATTTCAATAGAACTGAATAGCTTACTGCAGAACTGCATTACTTGTTTAACGTTGTTTTTGGTGAACATGTTGTGCATTACTTGTTTAACGTTTGTTATTGGTGATGGATGACATGTAAAATACATATTTCAATAGAACTGCATTGCAGGACTGTAAAATACATATTTCAATAGAACTGCATTACTTGTTTAACGTTGTTATTGGTGATGGATGACATGTAAAATACATATTTCAATAGACACTGCATTACTTGTTTAAGTTTGTTATTGGTGATGGATGACATGTAAAATACATATTTCAATTAGAACTGCATTACTTGACGTTGTTATTGGTGATGGATGACATGTAAAATACATATTTCAATAGAACTGCATTACTTGTTTAACGTTGTTATTGGTGATGGATGACATGTAAAATACATATTTCAATAGAACTGCATTCCTTGTTTAACGTTTGTTATTGGTGATGGATGACATGTAAAATACATATTTCAATAGAAACTGCATTACTTGTTTAACGTTGTTATTGGTGATGGATGACATGTTAAAATACATATTTCAAATAGAACTGCATTATGTTTAACGTTGTTATTGGTGATGGATGACATGTAAAATACATATTTCAATAGAACTGCATTACTTGTTTAACGTTTGTTATGGTGATGGATGACATGTAAAATATACATATTCAATAGAACTGCATTACTTGTTTAAACGTTGTTATTGGTGATGGATGACATGTTAAAATTCATATTTCAATAGAACTGCATTACTTGTTTAACGTTGTTATTGGTGATGGATGACATGTAAAATACATATTTCAATAGAACTGCATTACTTGTTTAACGTTTGTTATTGGTGATGGATGACATGTAAAATACATATTTCAATAGAACTGCATTTACTTGTTTAACGTTGTTATTGGTGATGGATGACATGTAAAATACATATTTCAATAGAACTGCATTACTTGTTTAACGTTTGTTATTGGTGATGGATGACATGTAAAATACATATTTCAATAGAACTGCATTACTTGTTTAACGTTGTTATTGGTGATGGATGACATGTAAAATACATATTTCAATAGAACTGCATTACTTGTTTAACGTTGTTATTGGTGATGGATGACATGTAAAATACATATTTCAATAGAACTGCATTACTTGTTTAAACGTTGTTATTGGTGATGGATGACATGTAAAATACATATTTCAATAGAACTGCATTACTTGTTTAACGTTTGTTATTGGTGATGGATGACATGTAAAATACATATTTCAATAGAACTGCATTACTTGTTTAACGTTTGTTATTGGTGATGGATGACATGTAAAATACATATTTCAATAGAACTGCATTACTTGTTTAACGTTGTTATTGGTGATGGATGACATGTAAAATACATATTTCAATAGAACTGCATTACTTGTTTAACGTTGTTATTGGTGATGGATGAACATGTAAAATACATATTTCAAATAGAACTGCATTACTTGTTTAACGTTTGTTATTGGTGATGGATGACATGTAAACATACATATTTCAATAGAACTGCATTACTTGTTTAACGTTTGTTATTGGTGATGGATGACATGTAAAATACATATTTCAATTAGAACTGCATTACTTGTTTAACGTTTGTTATTGGTGATGGATGACATGTAAAATACATATTTCAATAGAACTGCATTACTTGTTTAACGTTTGTTATTGGTGATGGATGACATGTAAAATACATATTTCAATAGAACTGCATTACTTGTTTAACGTTTGTTATTGGTGATGGATGACATGTAAATTACATATTTCAATAGAACTGCATTGCTTGTTTAACGTTGTTATTGGTGATGGATGACATGTAAAATACATATTTCAATAGAACTGCATTACTTGTTTAACGTTTGTTATTGGTGATGGATGACATGTAAAATACATATTTCAATAGAACTGCATTGCTTGTTTAACGTTTTGTTATTGGTGATGGATGACATGTAAAATACATATTTCAATAGAACTGCATTGCTTGTTTAACGTTTGTTATTGGTGATGGATGACATGTAAAATACATATTTCAATAGAACTGCATTGCTTGTTTAACGTTTGTTATTGGTGATGGATGACATGTAAAATACATATTTGAATAGAACTGCATTGCTTGTTTAACGTTGTTATTGGTGATGGATGACATGTAAAATACATATTTGAATAGAACTGCATTGCTTGTTTAACGTTGTTATTGGCGATGGATGACATGTAAAATACATATTTGAATAGAACTGCATTGCTTGTTTAACGTTGTTATTGGTGATGGATGACATGTAAAATACATATTTGAATAGAACTGCATTACTTGTTTAACGTTTGTTATTGGTGATGGATGATATGTAAAATACATATTTGAATAGAACTGCATTACTTGTTTAACGTTTGTTATTGGTGATGGATGATATGTAAAATACATATTTGAATAGAACTGCATTACTTGTTTAACGTTGTTATTGGTGATGGATGATATGTAAAATACATATTTGAATAGAACTGCATTACTTGTTTAACGTTTGTTATTGGTGATGGATGATATGACAGGTTTATAGGATTTCGGGAATTTGCCATCGTTATATGTTACACAAGGTTTAACACTACGTATCGAGGATAGAAGTCTATCCTTTTATTCAGGTGTTACAAATCCCTTATACATAAAGTTAAAAATTAAAACTGCGGGAATGGGATGCGGCTAAAATGTTTAAGTGATATCTAACTGAAACATCCATTAGATAAGTCCAGACTGGAGAAAATGAACCCAAGCTATCTCACTGTACACGAGCCAAGATCGCAAACAATATGTTACACGTTCACTAACAATGTTATTACGAAAATAAGTTTTATATTGTAAGAGAAAACGGATTATTCGTTGAAAATGATCAAAAGGCCAACAGTTCCAAATGTACTTCATTAAGAATTAATAAATCGTGTTAGTATACTTAGACGACAAGTTTCTCTGTGTAGAGATTTGAGTACATAATACGTATTGACATCTTTATCGGGGTAGTTAATTTCCTTTATGCACGAGAATGAAATGTCACAATAAATATCGCCCGCGAATTTTTATATCTTTATTTTTACTCTTTATATTACAGTTATAACTGAGTTAGGATTGTTACATTGTTGAAGATATGAGGCACTATATAATGAACACGGGTTTTCCAATAATCGAAGAAATATGAAGTCTTCCTCTTAGGTCTTTTTCCCTCCCTCCCCCGCACAACCATATTTCAGTTATTATATTTTTACTCTTTATATTATAGTTATAACTGAGTTAGGATTGTCACATTGTTGAAGATATGAGGCACTATATAATGAACACGGGTTTTCCAATAATCGAAGAAATATGAAGTCTTCCTCTCAGGTCTTTTTCCCTCCCTCTATTGCACTCCCCCGCCCTCCCCCGCACAACCATATTTCAGTTATTGCCGGTCAGGTCGGAGTTTATTACTGTCTGTTGTCGCCAATTCACTGGCCGTAAGAGATGGAAAATTGAGTTTTCATCCATTGGGAAACCCGTATCGCATAATTGCAGCTCTTCTAAAATAAAACACATTTTCTGAAGGAAATTAGCTTTAAAATAGTTACAAAATTTGAAGGACTGTCCATTATAAATACTGATATGGTTACGAAAGATTGGGCTACAGTGAATATAATGGTGTTGTTATTGTCAACGAACTATTTCCTGGAACATTACAAAATTTGGCAGCTAAGAGTTGTTTTAATTAAAAACAAGACTCCAGATATTAAGAGTATGCTATTTCCTTTTCAGAGTGGTATTATATGTTAACTTTAAAAGATGATAACTATCTTAAAATCAGTGAAAACAGATTTTATTGCCCTGATGTCATACAGGTAAACATTTGTCTTTGTTTTTTTTCCCTAAGACAATCCCTTCTTGATGAAATTGAATTTGTAGCTGAAAGCCCTCGCTCCTGTAGAAGATTGGTATCGAGGGGGCAGATAGATAAAGTGCAGTTGCCATAGTGATTTACAATACTCTATAACAAGGTTCGGTGCAGTTATATTGTTGCTGTGCGTGCTATTCGTTATATGTGAAATTGTAACAATTCAAATATTTAATGCGAAACAAATATTTTTTTATAACAAACGTCAAATTTAAACAATCACACCACATCGAATTGTCATTTAGTTATATATTTTGGAATTCTTTCGTCGCCAATTTTTCTCATTTCAAATCGGTAGTCTGTCTTCTGGTTGTGCGGTATTCCTGTAACACACCGAAAATTCGTCGGCGTCATAAAATACAGTTAATGCTGAGGTGTGTTTTAGATGATTTCTACATTATTCTCTTTGAATGTAGCATTTTTATTTAATTTTCCAAACTGTTATTTAAGTGTGGAAAACCCCATATGTGAAGGCCACGTTCACTAGTTACTTTGTGTCTCCCAATGCAGTAGTTCTCCCAACCCATAGCTTTGTACTAGTCATTGTCTTTGTAGATGCTCAAAATACAATCAAACATACAATGTTACATTTCTTTTTAAAACTACAAACTTTAATGTTTCTTTTTAATGACAAACAGTTAACTGTTATAAGCACTTGCAGTTTAGACGCACTAAAAACTGGTCTTTAGCACATGTACCCCACAATATCATTTCCTAAGTGAGATGGTGATAAATCAAGCGGTTATAATATCGGGTCATAAGTATCTAAATGAAGCAGTATTTGAAAATAGGCCTCAAAACATGAGCGCCTGAGGCTAATTTGGAGCAAACGCAATGAATTTGAAAATGCCATGACAAAACTCGATCAAATAATTCCAAGTGATGTCAAATATCAGATAGCAATCAATCTTCCGCGTGAAAAAAATTTGAAACGTTTTAGAAATTTAATTAAGTTTAGATTTCGAAAGTGTTCTCAGATCAAGACTTGTCGTTTGCAACAAAAGGATATTGTTCTAAATTTGATTTTCTGAAAACAAATTAAAGTTAAGATTGCATGATTCTCCTATGTGGTAAAATTGATTATATTCCCTTGATTTTGAGCATGAAGAGATCAGGACTAAGAATGGATCCTTCAAGGACTTCGTAACTCATTTTAATTGAATTTAAATTAATTTGGTACAGTAGAACAGGGGCGTGCATGTGATAACCAATAATAACTTAATTCCTCCCGTTTCCAGATTCCTGAGCTTTCCACACAGTAGAGTGGTGGACGGTTCAGCATACACAGGAATGTAATAATATCCTCTCAGGGTAGGAAAGGAGGGTAGCGAGACTAAGACAACCAGTATTCGATTAATTCTGTTCCCAAACTCCTGAGCTCGCCACAGGGAGCAGAGTGGTTGATGGTTAAACATACGCAGGAATGTTATAATATCATTCCTCTGACGGTAGAAGAGACTAATACAACCAACGGTCCTTGAATTACTGCCGTTCCCAAACTTCTGAGCTCGCCACAGGGGGTAGAGTGGTTGATGGTTAAACATACGCAGGAATTTTATAATATCATTCCTCTGACGGTATGAGAGACCAATACAACCAACGGTCCATGAATTACTGCCGTTCCCAAACTTCTGAGCTCGCCACAGGGGGTAGAGTGGTTGATGGTTAAACATACGCAGGAATGTTATAATATCATTCCTCTGACGGTAGAAGAGACTAATACAACCAACGGTCCTTGAATTACTGCCGTTCCCAAACTTCTGAGCTCGCCACAGGGGGTAGAGTGGTTGATGGTTAAACATACGCAGGAATGTTATAATATCATTCCTCTGACGGTAGAAGAGACTAATACAACCAACGGTCCTTGAATTACTGCCGTTCCCAAACTTCTGAGCTCGCCACAGGGGGTAGAGTGGTTGATGGTTAAACATACGCAGGGATTTTATAATATCATTCCTCTGACGGTATGAGAGACCAATACAACCAACGGTCCATGAATTACTGCCGTTCCCAAACTCCTTAGCTCGCCACAGTGGGCAGAGTGGTGGATGGTTAAACATACTCAGGAATGTTATAATATCATTCCTCTGACGGTATGAGAGACCAATACAACCAACGGTCCATGAATTACTGCCGTTCCCAAACTCCTTAGCTCGCCACAGTGGGCAGAGTGGTGGATGGTTAAACATACTCAGGAATGTTATAATATCATTCCTCTGACGGTATAAGACACCAATACAACCAACGGTCCATGAATTACTGCCGTTCCCAAACTTCTGAGCTCGCCACAGTGGGCAGAGTGGTGGATGGTTAAACATACACAGGAATGTTATAATATCATTCCTCTGACGGTATAAGACACCAATACAACCAACGGTCCATGAATTACTGCCGTTCCCAAACTTCTGAGCTCGCCACAGTGGGCAGAGTGGTGGATGGTTAAACATACTCAGGAATGTTATAATATCATTCCTCTGACGGTAGAAGAGACCA